>NC_139349.1:25319432-25601932 GCF_055883805.1 Amblyomma maculatum | reverse complement strand
CTTTGCCTTAATGGGAACAAAACGGGCAAGGCAAATTGGCCATTTCCTCTCAGAAACTTGATTTTAAACTGAAATGAATCAGAAACGAGCCTTAATGTATCTGTAATTTCTAAATACAGGCGATAATTGTTGAGCTGCCAACCGCACCATTGGCGTTGCCGACGAAACCCGAGAGCTAAAAAACACGGTCTTTATTAGAGCCCAGCATAAGCCTAATTGAGCAGCACGAACAGCGCCCAAGCTGCCGCTAGCTTCCGCGAGTGCACAGACAAGACTAGCCACTGCAAATGGCTACTGCCTACTACAACAATAATAACATAATCATGCTACATGCTATAGAAAGTAACGCTCTCGTCTATATACTGTGTGAATCTCACTGATCGTCTGTGAATATTTTCTCTCCATTTCCTTCCTTCCTTACCCTCCTAAACCACGCGCAGAAGATAACTTCACTCCAGGAAGGATCATTATGATTTTTCTTCTATCAGCACACATGCTTGTTATCACCACTAGAAACCACATTCGGCGTGTCCGTCCCGGTAAAATAAATACACCTGTCACTTCCAAATATGGGCTGCCGCATTCATCGCTGTAGCAGCACTGGCCAGCGAAGGAGCAGATTACTTTTTTTTTACGTGTATCAAGAGCAAACCGCGACAGCAAGTGCGCGGTGTATTGACTAGGCATCCAGGAGCCGGACGAGAGATTTGACGGAGAGGAAAGGAGAAAAGAGGTTTCGAGCAATAACTACTTCCGCGTTTCAAGTAGCCACGTAAGGCTCTGCATATATACACAGCGCACACACACTCCTGCCCTGCTTTGCTGGAATGGTGGTTACCCCTCTCCTAAGGTGCGGTATTCCGAACCGCTACCGACTTACGGCGTGCATTTTCTGGTCGATGTGTAGTGTGTATCAAAGACTACAGAGAACGCGTCAGAGTTAATAGCTCATAAAACCTGTATGATAGACAAAGAATTAAAAGCCATTTGAAAATGAATAAAACAAAGATTTCCATCTTACGTGGACTAGCGTCGTCCTCACAAAGAGAGGACAGGCTGCTGAGACATAGACTGCGAGACAAGTTTGGCACAGTGCGGAGCCTTTTTAACGAAACGACACCATTTGCTCGTATTTCACTGTTACTTTTAGCGTATATTTCCATTGGAAAGCATATGCTATGTCCTCGCTAACTACGGAATCTGCCACTCGGAAGATAAGAATGATACATCCTCGAAGAAAAGGTAGACCTTTATTATACAGACCAAAGCAGTTCCTTTGACACTTCTCCCACCTGTGCCGTACAATTTCGTATAGACGCCAAGTGGAGAGTGCCTGAAGGACGAAGAATTTATTTGACGCTTAAACAAGCCAACCACTGTAGTACAGAAGCTGGTGCTGATGGAGCGCTCAGTAAGCGATCAATGCCGTTCTGGCGTAAAGACATTTACTTTTGCTTGCTTACTAACATCCTACGATATATTGGAAGCTACAGCCGCGTCAACAAATCAGAGACCAAAGTCTTAAAGCCTCCGCATGTCAGTCCGTGACCGCTACGGCCGGCAGAGGTGTCGGTTGAAGGCGCGTGATAGAGCCAGAAATGAAACATTTCGCGTGAGAATCGCATTAGAAATTCGATACCTTACTTCCTGGTGCCGGCTCTGGGCTGCTTTTGGGTGCCAGCGAATAGTGAAATGGAACACACAGGCATAAAGAAATGCTTTTAGTGGCAGAAGGTACGGTAGCGACCCACTGCAATTCCTACGATGTTTTTTTTTTTTTTCGATTTTTCTGGTCTTATATCACCTTTAAGATATATACCACCAGAAATGTTTGTTTAAAATCCTCATATATTGGGGCTCTTTAGTAATCCTAGAAGCCTAGCGATAAGGAAGGGAGAGCACCACATTTTCTTTTACTTTCGATGGGATAACGACCTGCGCTGCGTGGCCCACAGGGAAAGCAACCTCTCTGTCCATACGGCCCTCGCAAAGTTTGGCTCCGACCCTCGTAGTGAAGCTTTCCGCTTCAAAAACGGCACTTTTGGGGATTGATACACAGCAAGGAGTGCTCTAACAATGAAGAAAGCTCCGCAGACAGCTATTTCACTAAACGCGGCAAGATGGAGACCGATGGGAGAAATTAAAGTGAACAAGGGCGGTGGTGACTCGATCAGGCGGCGACGGATGGCATAGGTCTATATAGCATAACCACTTTAGTTTCCGTAAAATCATAGATTTTTGTAAAGACCATGACAATTGATGAACACGCTGCACACACAGGACAGTATTTCAGTAGCTACGGGAATCAAATCTCGCCGAAGATCATACGATACCGCACCAGAATAATAATAATAATAATAATAATAATAATAATAATAATAATAATAATAATAATAATAATAATAATAATAATAATAATAATAATAATAATAATAATAATAATAATAATAACAGGAAAGGAAAGGTGCAGTGTTTATCCGTGGACACCAGTACCGCGCTGTAAGGGACGGGTAGAAGGTGGTAGTGAAATCGGAAAGAGAGCAAGAGGTGCCGTAGTGAGGGATCCGGTGTAATTTCGACCACCTGAGGATTTTTATCGTGCACTGACATCGCACAGTACATGGACGCCTCTTCGTTTCACCTCCATCGAAACGCAGCCGCCGGTGGTCGGTATCGAACCCGCCTACTCCGGCACAGCAGTTGGGCATCTTAACCACTGCACCACAGTGGCGGGGCGCACCATATTAAGGATATTAAGGCAAGAGCCTTTAATGGCTAATCGTTGTTCGTCCGTCGGCAATGCCTGACACACTATCTATAGCTGTCAATCATCCTGATAGCAGAGAAACGTATCTTGCTTCTCCTTGTCCCGTATTCCGAGTTTGCAACGTTATCGAAACGCCGCGACTTCACGTGACCTCGAGTCATCTGATTGCTCGAAACGCCGGATACGGATGTTGCCATTACAGAACCGGAAGAGGTGGAAACATCATATTCCGGCGTTTCCACCAATCAGATGACTCGAGGTCAGGGAGATGGCGACACTGTTGATGGTGACGCGAAGTCGGAATACGGGCCCTTGTCTCGCGTCATAAGAACGCGGTTGCCATGGAGACCGTCGCCGCTGTTTACTTTTAAAGCTGTCAATGAAGAACATTAGTTAGTGACAGATAGTGATCAATAATGATAGTGGTAGTCAGTAACAGTTATGATCATACTGAGATAGATGATTTGACGTCATCACATCATGACGTCATCGGCCGTGACAGGACGTCATGACGTCATGGTTTCTGTACCCAGGCAGAATATGGTGAAGCAGTTTTAAGACTGTGCTGATAGTGGCGTCCATCGGCCTCTCATTTCGAGACGGGGAGCGTGCACGCTTCTTGTGTTTCTCTTTCTTTTCTTTTTTTTTTTCATATTTCGTGGGCTTTCTTTGCATTCCGGAAAAAACGTTCGCGTAGGAGGTAGGTTAATCGAAAAAACTTTATTGGTTGCATCTCCACCACGTCTAAAACTTAATGAAGTGCACTTGGCCCTAAAGGTTATAATAAAAGTATTGCATAATTGATCTTCGTTAATTAGCTAATTGAGTGGAATATGAAAAATAGTCTGAGGAGCACTACATGACGATAAGCAACATGTGTCGTTGGTCTCAGCCAGCTACAAGCTTGTGTTTTTCCAAATCATTGGTTCAAGTTATGTGAAACGCACCGAGGTTATAGGACTGTTGTAACTTCGAACACTGGATTTTTCATCGTGATAGAGTGCACTGGCGATTTGCTTTTTGTCTCCATCATATCGCGGCTGAGGTTCAACCCACGCTTCGACGCCAGGAGTCAACCACCCTGCTGAGCGCTAATAAAACCTACCCACTGAGCCCTTGTGCACGGTGAAGCCGTAAAATGTAAACTCACTAAGATATCGCATTCAAATAATTCTCCTGTGCACTGTCAGATAACATATTAAAATTGTGTGCAACTTATCCATCAGCAGACAACGACAATTGAAACTCGATTCAGTAGCCCGTTAATACAAGTCACACGTGCTGAGAAAGCCGAACCCTTAATCGGCGCAGTGCGTGTCCTTTGAGTGCTTCCAACTGCCTGGTTTTCTCTCCATGCTCTCGTCGGCACTGGTCCAGAACTGCCACCGGCAGTGGCCACGGGAACGGGACGTCCATGCAGGGCGGCAATTGCTCGCGCGCGCACACACACACACACGCACCTAACTGCGTCCAGCGAAATCAACCAAGCAGAGGTAGACAAAAAAGCGAGAGAAAGTAAAGCACGAAATGACACGAAAAATACGCGACACCGGCGCGGCGGTGTGCTAGCGCTTTTGTTCCTAAGTGCGGTGTAATCTCGTTTCCTTGACAGGCATCGTTCGCCGCTGCCGCCACACCGTTTCCCTGACAACAAAAGAACCGCTGCGGCGAGCAACGAGTCAAGCGGGCGCCAAGTCGAGGCGGAGAAAAAGCGCCTACGCTGTCAACTTCCGAGTGCACTGCGCGGCTCGCCAGCCTCGATCTGATGGGAAAGTGATCGCCGGAGGCTTCAGAGGTGAGTCGACACGCTCAGCCACTCCTCTTCATCCTGTATCTCTCTGGCGCTGACCTGTGTGGTAAATCCCACTAGCGACTGCCCAGCAGTGCATGGCTCTTCGCGTGTGCACAGGCGTCTGCTGTTGCTGCACGCCAAGGCGCTCTCAGTAGAAATCTCGCGTTTTCAAAAGCATTTACGATGACTTCTTGCGATGAATTGGAACGCTCGTGTGGTCCTCTACAGTGCCTCCGTGATTTTCCATTATATCACCTTCGTTGCCATCGTCAGCCCGACTCCTCTCTCTTTTAACCGCTTCCCTTTCCTTGCGTTCAGCAGTGGGTCAAAATATGCACTAATCAGACCGATCTGTAATTTCAATTTCCTTAAAACGCACTCCCTCCTTTGCATACGCACACAGGGGGCTGGACAGCAAACGAGTAATTATGCTCCTTACACAGCTTAGTTTTAAGCGCAGCGAACGGGTTCATCCAATTACACGCAATGATGTTCGTATGACTTCCTAACGCAAAAGAGGAAATAAAAACATGGGAGGCAATTATGCACCGCATCCTCCATTTGATTCCTTAAAGTTCAGTACAGTGTGACTACTTGCACACAGATTCTGCGCGAAGTGGGACTAACCACAACAAGGGAAGAGGACTTTTTCTAAATGGCTCGCCGACAACGCTAAGAGCGGGAGCCTGCTCCGGTTCCTCACGGAAAACCATTTACATGAGTTTCTATAATATATGCCTTATGGTAAGCTTGCGTACAAAAAAAAAGAATAAAAGCGTCATCGCGAGCATTTCACCCGCTCTAGACTCCCGGCCAGCAAAGACACAACTAGTGGGCTGCAGTCGCGGACAACTTTCTGTGGCTGCGCGTGGAAATCGGGGTCACAAGGCGCCGACTTCCATAAGCGAACCGGAGACACAGACCAGTAAGCGGTAAGCACAGAAAGCTGTCCGCTACTATAGTCTGTGCATGTGGCCGTGAAAGAAAATAGACGCTTGTTAACACCAGCGGAGCCCAGCATCTAATAGCTCTACGAAGAAATGTCTGAAAGACGCGCACTTCGTGACCGAAGCAGACGGCATCAAAAGGACCATTTTTTTAACCTACACCAGCTACACTAGTGTATCAATCGTCATTGGAGGTATCGGAGTTTTCCTACATTGATGTCGCCGGTGTAAGTTAAGAAAAAAAAAAAAAAAACGTCCCTAGCATACGAGGTGTGACACAAAAAAAAAAGAAAAAAAAACGAGTCTGCATGGGCTAATAAATTATTGCACTTAAAGAACCAGTTCTCTGTGACATTACCACCTTCAAAGTAGTCGCCTTCAGCATTCACACACTTCTGCACTCGGTGCTGCCATTGCTGGTAGCAGTTCCTGAACGAGGTTTTTGGAAGGCCGTTTAGGAGATTCTCTGTTTTTGCCTGAGCCTCTTCAACTTGGGCAAAATGAGTTCAATTTAAGCAAGATTTAACTTTAGGAAATATAAAACGTCGCATGAAGCCAGATCATGTGAATAAGGAGGACGCTCCATCACAGTAATGTTATTGCTGGTCAGAAACTGGTTGACAGATGGCTGTGTGAGCAGGTGCATTGTCCTGGTGCAACAACTATCCATCACTCCACAACTGTGACCTTTTATTCCTCATTTTTTTACGAAGTCTTTTTAGTGCATGAATAGAGGAGGTGTGTGGGATGACGTCAGCAAAACAGTTGTTGCCAACTGCACTCTTTTTTCCAGCTACACAGTCTCTTCTCTTTTGTGTCACACATCGTATAGCGCCCGTCAGCACGCGCCGCCCTCGCTGTTATGCAACATGAAGGAAATTCGAGAAGCAAGCCTCACGGGGCAGACTTGAAGCCTGGTCATAAAAATTGCGAGGGACAATTTAAAATGCACATTTAAGCGTATGTAGCAACTTCAATGAGCAACCAGAGTTGGCAGCTCGTCCTAACTTTCTGGTATCACGTGACCTCGTTAAGTAGCGCAAATCGCCGAGGAATCAGTGCTCGAACATGTAAGCTGCCAGATATCACCTGCAGCCCGTGGTTTTTCACTCACAACGCTGACTCCGGATTTTTTTTCTAGGTAATGATACACTTAACGTTCTGGCGTCAAAAAGTAAAAGGGAGCAGGTCGGATCTCACGTGGCTAAGTTTTGCTGCGTTTTTGACTGACCAGGGCGAGGCCTCAAAGCCTACGTGGAGCCAACTTTGTCATTTTTTAAGAGAGAAAAAACAAAGGGGTTAGTTTTAAGAAGGCTTGCCTTGTGGAGGCTGCAGCTGTGTAACTTACCGCATTCTCAGACTTCTTAATTTTTTTTTTTTATGTCCATGTTCTAAGACCACAATTTGATACTACTGCACTGGCGGTGAAAGTGTGTATCTATGATGGGGCTATATTGAAAGGTGATGTGATCCAAAGAAGGAGATAGTTCCCAAAAACTAATTTGAGTGCAATACCTTTTAATTGCATAGAGCAACAGACAGCCCCAGTTTAGGAGACATATCTTGTTGAAGACCTCTGGCTCAAAGAGCCCAAAAACGTTAGTGCTGCAGAAAGCACTCTACTTGAGGCGCAGTCTGAGTGGGTAGCGCTGAGACGAAATAAACTGCACGTAGGTACAGTCTTGGTCAAAAGTACTGAAGCGAAATGACTTTCGCTTCATCCACAAAATAGACCCATCCCGCCATTATTAAAGGCCAAAAGGGGCAAATAAAATGCTAGTCAATGATTTCCTATCACAGAAAGAAACTACCATAGCATTTCCCAGCCGTTTAGTCTTCAATGACGCCATGAGCGGTTCATTTTGAGACTGAGAAGAAAATGTTTTGGCTTCAGGACTTTCGACCATGACTTCTGTGTTGCGGCTATATTATGTCTATCTCCACACTAACCAACATGTCCGCACTTGCGACCCCTTCTTGGCTGGGCGGTGTCTCTACTGAGGTCTTGACGCCCCATGAGATTAGCTAGAGCACTACCCTATCTTAAGCACTAAAGCGTACGAACTGCTCGTCTACAGTGTTGAGCGCCATCTCTAGTTGATCACGGCTCAAGGCCAGCCAAAGCGGGCGCGTTGTCCTCGCCCTGCGATAACTCGCATCGTTGCCATTGCAAGAGCGCTCCAGTGGCCTGGCTTCACTTTCACTGGTGCTTACGATTCAGACAGCGTCTCTTCGGTGGCTGTCTCGCTTGCGTTCCCGGAGTGTTATCGGCCAGGCCGCTAGCGTTGCTCCACCGTGCTATCCGAATACCTCTGCCGCGTTGCGAATGGAGAAGGGGCACCAAGGACACTGACGACGCTCCAACGATGACAGCGACGCCACTGCAGAATCCGGAATGGACGAATAAGGAAAGCACTGTCTTCACCGTCCAGCCCAGACGTGGACGCAGAAAAAAGAAAGCAGTCCACCGGTGGCGATTTACATGTGCGTGCGTGTTGCATGGCGAGCGGGGTAGGCCGGACAAACGCGAATCTCTCCTCTCCTCCTCCCCCTTCGGCCACAGGAAGAGGCGCAGCAGCAGAGCAGCGGCGGACGACTCGGACCGGTGGTAGGCACGTCGATGCTCCGGGGGAAAAGTTTCTCGGCCCTTATTTGTGCGTCCCTTTCCCCCCGTTCCTCAGTGAACTGCTCGCCAGTGGCGGGGAGAAAAATTATTATCGCGGCTCCTGGGAGCAGGCAGCCGCAGCAACGTTGTCGGACTCTGGCGTACTCCGGCTGCAGCTGCGGCAGTGGTGGACGACGCGGATGCGCTGTCGCCGCCGGCAAGGCTCTGCTGCTTCCGTCCGTCGTCGCTAGTGGTTGTGCGGCCAGCTGGGAGGACGACCGGTGCGCGCCCCGGGCGGCGGCTGGCCGTGCGGCGGCTGCGGAGAAGCCGCCGCGAGAGTGGAATATGGGACGAGACCGCGATCGGCCGCCGATGAGCGCGGGACGCTGCGACGGCTGGCGTCAGTTCCCGTCGCTACCGTCGCATCGCCAGCTGACGGCGAGCGACGGGTTGAGCTTGGATGGTTGTTTCAGTTGTGCATCGAAGGCAGGCGAAGGGTCATCGCCACTGCCAGATCAGCGACGACGCCCCTGTAACTCCCCTGGGGTGCACCGAGGTTCCACAGGTAAGATGCGCTCACGTTAGGCGTTACTACGGCTATAGCGCCTGAAGGAAGCAATAACGGTAGTGGTTGCGGTCGTAAAGTAACGGTATATTAAAGCTCGAGAGTTTTGCCCAAAACTCGTGCGCTAAGGTGCCGTGTTATGTAGTGGTACATGTGCAAATCGCGGTAAAAGTTTGGCTTCGAGAAGTTCTTGCTTAACTGAAACGAAGACAAGTATTCTGAACATTCGTGTAATATGGTTGATATTACATCAGAGCTCTAATGTCCTCCGGAAACTACAGCTAGAACGTGCTATGAAAAGAAGCCTACAGGAGACCTTTGGATTGGAAATATGTGCACTGCTGCCGGTGCCCTCAATTTCAAGCAGTGGTTCGCCAAACGATGACCACAATATTCCTCACACTTTTGGCTCAGACATAAGTCGTCCACTAAGCGTTTTTCTTTTTCGCCTGCCGCAAGATTTTGACCTCCAGATCCTGCCTGCGTCATTACCAGTCAGGGTAATTCCACTGCCTTACTATCGCTCCGCACTGCCGCTAGCCACTCAGCACTGGCGATAGTGAGTGGCAACTATACTTTAACAAGTCTCATTCCCTAACCCTTTTCCCTCTCCTACCTCTCTGCCACCCTCGACTCTTCTATTCCCTTCCTGCAATACCCCTCTGTTGCCCTGACAAACTGCCAATTGTTTTTTCTGGGCATTGCAATCCCTGTTCCAAGTTCATTTCGTCATCTACATTTCGGATGTAAGGTACCATAAACTGGCGTTTTGCTCTCTAATCCGCACCACAATTTTTCTGTCCCGGTCAATGGCAGTTTTCTTCTTTTTTTTTTTTTTCTTTCGCAGCTCGCTACGCTCTCCGATGGCGTTTCAAGCATTTTCGTCGGGGATTAGGTCTCGGTCTCTCCCACATCTGCCTTCCAGTTGCCTTTTTCGCACTTTAGCTTTCTCGTAAGCGCGCTTTGTTCGACGCCATGGCATCTTGAACGGCCCATCAGACTTCCAGGATAATTCTCAGCTAAGCTGCGCTGATATCACGGACTCCGCGCTGACCACGCTCACAGTCGAGGCCGAACGTTTTTAAACTGTGCCGTGTCTACTGTTGTGCATCCTGTATTGATTTTCTTTCGACGAAGGCTAGTAGCGCGACACCAAACGCAAGCTGATAAGATGCACGCGGAAAAGTACTACGTGCAGCCTTGTTTACATTAGCAGTATAGAGGTTGATTCTCGACGAAAGTAGCAAAACAGAAACTAAGAAAGCAGGTGCATAGCGATTGCTGTCAGTACATGAGCGGCAGTAGGCGTACTGCTTAGGCAGCGAAGCTCTCCTTCTCGCGTGCTGTCCGAAGCACCGTGAGTTAGCCCAAAACGCCGGCGTACATAGCGCGCACTCCGGACGGTGTTATTACAGCTATTCCCGTCAAAAGCCCCTTGTTATTATACCGCTACTGTCGCTCCCGGCGCCGGCAGGCGAGTTTCGACTGTGAGCCTTCAAGACGGCGGAAACCGCGAACGTATGTACTATACGGCATATCGAGGAAGCAGGAAGAGCCAACTGTACGCAGAATAAAGACGCCCTCCCTGGCATGTGCATGCGCAAACGCGTGTATAGATGTATACTTATATATATATATATATATATATATATATATATATATATATATATATATATATATATATATATATATATATATATACATCGGCCCCCCACTCGACCGGTTCACGAGCGCCTACACTCATCCCGTCACGTTACACGCGAACAGGAACAGGGCGGCACTGTACGGTAAAGGATCGCGTTCCAACCCGGTTACATAAAGAGTTGTCATTGCATTGCATTGCAGTTATTATTTGCACTCCAACTAAGGGAATCCTCGGCTTATCGCTGTGAAAACCCGAACACACTCAGACGGTTCATTTGGTAGAGTTCTTAATTGTATGAAAGATAATCCTTAATGCGGAAATACACTTCGAAGGGTGCACACCTTTTTTTGCGCGAACCATATTTTGGCCAATGACAAGCTCACGGGTTAGTCGGTGTTGGTCATCGGTGCCTGTGTCGCCGTCTTTTCGGATTTCTTTGCTCTGTCTCTGTATTTAAGCGCTGTCATCCATGGGCATATTTTGGCGTCAGAACTGCAGAGCTCGTCTGAATATCTGACAACGCCCACTCTCAAGCGGGCGACGGCAAAAACTGCCCGTGCCTAAATAATCGTATACTGTGTACAAGCCTTCAGTCTGATGCGTTTTGAAGGTGGTCACTAGGGGCTTCGCTTGCTTAAATAAGCTACGCCGATGCAGTCCATTTTTGTAAGAAATCTGGAAGATTATTTTCGCGCTATTGGCGGAATGGTTCAAAACGATATATTGGTGCAACTGGCGGAAGGGTTCTTTTATGCCGAAGAATTGTTTGCAATGCACACCAAGCAGCCATCATACTAGTAAGAAGTTAGTGGTCTTATTCGACTGAAAACACTGCGATAGCATTCAAACCGAGTCACGGACTTCAATCATACACCATATATACTCGGCATAGATGGTCGCGTAGATATGAGGTTAGATTATACATGTTATCCAGGTTAGCTTGCAAGAGGTAGAACAAGTATTGTATGGACAAAGATAGCCTCGATCGAATGCAAGGACTCCTGTGCGCACTCCGTGGGAGTGCATTTGTAAAGCAGGTGCACGTATGCGTCTTCAATATCGTTTTAATCTTTTCCGAATACGCATTGAAAAAAAAAATGAAAAAAACAAGCCTGTTGCAGTGAGAAGAAACTGTTTGCCGCGCTACTCGTCACTGCAGCTTATCAGAGCTTGAACAAAACTTTTATATATCACCGTTCCAAATTAAATCAATTCTAGTCTGCACATCGTCGTGTAAAAAAAAAAAAAAAGAAAAAAATCTCAACATAATGATTTTTTTTTCTTTCCACCAACAACGTAGGAATCTGCGCCGGGAACCTCAGCTAGACTTCAGGCAAAGCAATTAGTGCGCGCTATTCTTTCGACATTCACATAGCAACACATAAGTCGTTTTGCGCTGTCCCGTATGCAGGCTCCATATAATGGCGGCCGGCTGCGGCATTTCAAAAACCGCGAAAAAAAAAGAGCTTCAAAATGGTGCCGAAAGCGAGAGAACTAACAGGAGAGAGAAATGAAACCTTCGAAAGCGCATGTGATAACTGCCTGAGCACTCCGCACTTTGAATTCGTCTCTTGTTCAGAATATCTCTGTTCGTGCCACGGCTATAAATGAGTAGCACAACTTGGCGCACTCGTTAAAGTTAAACTATGGAGTTACAAATAGCCTCGATATGAATCGTTTAGAATGGGAAAGAAGGCTTAATCTTCTGTACTAAGTCCTTACTCTGCTTAAGCGTTTTGGGGTGGTAGACTGATAGCTGCGGCTATACAATATTGCGTCACGCGATCATTTGGCTATTTCAGCAGGTCACACCATAATGTCACGTGGTGGTGACCAGGGTCGATGATACAAATGAAGACACAGGCTTTAATAACATTTCTGTAGATACCAGCTCACTGTAGCATTCTGTTTAATGAAAAGGCAGATGAAGCGACCCATAAACGCCATCAACCGCACTGATACATTCGGACTTTCTTCGTAAAATATAATGCCTCCAAATAACTAAAAGGTTTGCTTCCGAAGAAAATAATCGGCTCTGGAGCTTGCTGACACATCACTATCAATTTCTTTACTCAGTCGACCCACATCTAGGATAAAGAGTCCCTCCGAGATTTTCTCCCCATCTTTATCCCCATCTCTTTATTACCGATTTCGACTGAACGCGGCATTTACAAACCGCTTGCGATACCGTTCCGGTCAAATGAACAGTATACGCATTGTGCCAACTGCGGCTCTTTATTATTCTGTTCATTATTCAATTATGCCCCGCTTTGCCGAGGAGCTTTTAAGGAAAGAGGGGAGGGGGGGGGGGGGAGGAAGAGTTACAACATGAACAAAAATGGAACAGATCTTCGGCACATTAGCAGCTTAAACGACAAAAGATTTCACTCTGTTACAGTCCTCGCAAAATAAATTGGCATAAATGCTCGTTCTAGTCCCGTATTCTTGTACTTTATAGCGTTTGAAATAAGTGTGTTTATTCACTTCGATCTTGTTATTATATATCTAAAATAACAATTTCAAGCGCAATTCTTTTTTTTTTTTTCCTTAGTGAGTAAAGCGCTTCAAGGGGAGAGAGACATGAGAGATCGAAACTGTAGGACATATGTCCTGCTTGATTCCCTGCGTATGCTGACGACCGTACGCGCTATGAACAGTGTAGGTCCCTTAACATTAGGAAACATAAACATGCAATGAACTTTTAACTTGCATATTTAAATAACATTGGACATCAAGAGAAGCTCCAATTTGCTCTTGTATGCCATCCTCGTGCATTTTTCACGCGGTGAACTTTGTCAGCCCATTCGCCGGACTATGTATTTCATCATTTCATGTTAAAACATTAGTCGCTAACGCATACGCATTTAATGGCCACATTTTATATTCCCCCTTCATCATTTCTCTTTTTGAAGTTCTCTGTCCGTATACAGCGCCTAGTCAAGTCATTTAGTTTGAACACTTTAAACAGAAAGGCCAATTCTGCGCGCCCCGAGCCACTTCCACACAAGTAATATCACCCATTATGTTGCAAATGAACTGCACTTCAGTTTCGTCTCGGTTTATCCGTCAGTCGAACGTCGTCCTCACCTGGCACCAACCCTGCTCAGCAACGGCGCTGTTCCCTCTTTCTGCGGCATTAACGCTTAACATAGCAGATACGAGCCATAGTTTTGTGCGAAAAGGTGGCATCCGTTCGTCTGATTTCAGCTGGGACACAGATGACTGCTCTGCCTTGTCAGGACTATACGTACCAGTGACACCAGTTTTCCTTCGCTAAAGGATATATTCCTGCGCAACTTCGCTGACTTCGCAACCGCATCGAAGGGTACCCGTTGCTGATATTACACGCGCTAGATGCAGTCCCGATTAGGTATACACAGTGCCGTCCCTGACCGACGCTTCACGGTTCACAGCTCACTTTATGGCGTACTCGATCGTAGCGCGTTTGTTGCGCAAAAAGATAATGCCGCGAAAAAGGCGAACTTAGCTCCCCACATATATCACTGCCGAGGGGTCACATTCGAAGCCACGAGTTGGGATTATGAAAAGCAGTGTGATTTCGCTTGGCGCCATGCAGCAACTTTCTACGCAGCGCTACGCTGAGCAAGCAGGCCAGGACATGAGGGAAACGCGGTGCGTTGTTTGCTCGTGATGCCGATAGCGCTCGCCTCGTTTGGCGCGAGACGGTTATTTCTCTCGAAAGTACAAGTTCAGTTAGCGTGAAGGACGTCGGGTCCAACGCTGATGCCGGCTGCCGGACGCAAAGGAAAAGATCCACCACCCCGTGCCCTCTTCTCCTGCGTCCGCTCGGTCGGTGTTACGTGGTGGTGTTCGGCACTTGTGGCGCGGGAGCCATGATGAAAGTAATAAACGCGCGGTTTTGACCCAATTATGACGCGTCACGTAATACCTTCTTCACGCCCTTGGCAAAGCCGCACACACCGCTCGCCCTGTGTGTGGAGTGCGAATCGGTTGGCCACGCGAACACCGTGACCAGCTTCGTTGGCGAGGATTTTTTTTTTCTTTTTTTTTTCTTCTACGGCTCGTTTGCTGCGGAAGAAAGCGCGAGCGCGTGTGCAATCACGAATTCTTGTGAAAGCGAGCGACGTTCATATATTGGCGCTTTCTTCCAGCGTCGGCCAGGTAACGCGGGACCACTGAATGTTACGCAACGAGACATACCTATAGAACTTTTACGTAATGCGCGCTGTTAAAGTTGTAGACCTGGAATAAAGGATGATTGCTCAGAACACGGCATCTTTGAGCTTGATTCCGATGCTGACATGTGCACGTGCGATGTACACGCGCGATGTGCGATGTTGACAGGTGCGCACAAAATAACAGGGTATCTGAATTTCTGAATTCTGATTTTTTTTTGTACACCCCAGCTTGTTAATCACTGTGCCATTAGTGGAAGGCGTTGTTCCGTTGTTGTTTGTTTCCGTTATCTTATCTTTGTAATAGTGCGTGCTGTAGGAAAGAGTAAGGAAATAGTTGCCCTGTACGGATTTGGCGGTAAGACGAAAGAATGTGTGCATCGCCTCTGGAGAGAGGTTGTTCGTTTGTTTCATAGGTTTAATCCGGTTTTGTGAGGATGAAAACTAGACAGTAAGTTAAGAATAATTGAATTATTCTGCAAAATAGTTGTAATATAATCGTATTGCTTTTGAGAAGCAGTAATTACCGTAATATGTAACTTAATTACATTTTAAGGAGAAAGCCTATCTAGGCTCATGATGAAAATCTCGCGTCGGCGAGTTTCGTCCGCGATACTGATCAGCGAGATACCGCGAGTGAAAAATACTGCGCCTTGCCTTTCCTGTAAATCAATTATTGAAAGCCGGTAAACTTTAATGCGTTCAACGGAACGCAATTTATTAGAAATAAATAAATATGCTTAGTAATCAGTACTAATGACTAAAATTTAGTTTGGTTTGGGAGTTTAACTTCCCAAAGCTGCTCCTGCTATGAGAGACGTGTAATGGCGGAGTCTGGAAATTTCAGCCGCCTGGTGTTCTTTAACGTGCACTGACATCGCACATCACACGGACGCCTTGCTTCGCTTCTGTCGAAACTTGCGGCCGCCGCGGCCGGGACTCAATCCCGCATTCTCGGGCACAGTAGTCGAGCGCCCTAACCACTGCACCACCACGGCGGGGCGTAATTACTAAGATAACTACTAATGAGTTGTAATGACCAACACGTCTAAACACGACTTGTAACAACTAAAATTGATTAGAAAGGACTAAAATGCTTAGTAATGAGTAGCAATTACTGCTATCGGCTTGTAATGATTACTAATTACTTGTAATGACCAATATGTCAAACGAAGACTTGTAACGGCTGCAATTGTATATAAGTGACTAAAAAGGTTTAGTAAGGAGAAGTGATGACTAAGATGACTACTAATGACTACTGTTATTACAGCTTTCGCCATTCACCTCCTAGGAGATATCTTAAGAGACTCCGTGATTTGTTTACCTCGCTCTAGTTGTGTAGTGTGGTTAGGGCACTCGACCACTGCATCCAAGGATGCGGGATCGAATCCCGGCCACGGCGGCCGCTTTTTGAAGGAGGTGAAAAGTATGGCGCCCGTGTGCTGTGCGACGTCAGTGCATGTTAACTCATAGTCTGGGTCGCTTTGGGACGTTAAACCCCACAAGCCAAACCTAACTGCATTTGAGCAATTTTCAGCAAAGTAATTTGTAATGTTAATAAATTGTTTTTTCTAAAGTAAATGTCGTGTATGAGTTCTTAGGAAGCGGAGGTCTCGTCTCCCTGAATGTATTTCATTGTCCGGATGATAGAGAATCAGTGTCCAGATGTTGGCTTTCAGTGTTGCCTCGACGTCACTTTCAGGAGCTAGAAGCATATCACGATTAAAACATGCAAACGAGAGCGCACACTCACCGAGGCTTGTGTAATATGCGCAGGCGCGTATTTTAAAGTGTTGGTATGCGATTTCATTTCGCACGCCTCTTTCATAGTCCAAACTGTGGTTTGTCTGGATTTCCAAAGTTCATAATTGCATCCCTGTTTTTTTGCCTGCGTAAACACCAAGCGTCGTTATTTCGCCGTCTACACCCGCTGGTGATATTACAGTAATGAAAATCGCATGACGGGTTCACTTTTTCAATCGTTACTTCATGACGCTCCTTTGACTATATAGCGCCACAGGAAAAATATATAGCATAAATAAAAAGTTTTATATGTTATAATCTGTAGCCGTTCCAACCACATTGCAGGAGTGAACGCGACTAACTCTGGTATATTTCACGTTCAAATAAAGACGCTGTGCCCGAAAGGTTTAAATCTGTAGTTTGATGCCACTCCGCGTTGCTGAAAGCAAAATCTCTTCGCGAACATCCCTGCCTTCCCTCCTCCTCCCTATCTATCAGTCTATCTTCGCGAACCATGGCACCGTATTTAACGTGCTTAAGCTGCTTGTTTGTGTGAAGTGGCTACGAAAACCTCATGTCGAAGCAGCTCAACGACCTATCGCGACGGGCTGAATTCCTTCAGATCAAAGTAGGCTCCTTCGCAATTAAATCTGCTCTCCGATCCGTAAAGTAAACACAGCAATACCACGACCACCACGACACTACACCGCGCACAGTTCAAGCCTTAGTCGGCGCGGTCGCTGCAAACGTGACTTTTCGAATTTAACATCAGTCTTCAAGGTACCCTGGGTTCCTTGCGCTTGAAGGATCAGTGTCCTCTATTTTTGCTAGTTGCTTCATCTAGCCAGATGCTATTCAGTATACTGCTTATTCATTTGTTGATTTCTAGCTTCAGTTACTATCTTCATCGCCTACGTACGCCGAGAAAAAAAAATGTCAATACGTGACGGCAGGGCTTGCGGACCTAAGGCCTTGGTAAAAATTACTTATACGCTTATTTATTATGTCGCTATTTTTCATCGCATACCTTGCTGTCTCTCTCTTTTTTCTTTTTTTTTTCAAAGGTTTGGCACGCGTGGACTCTGCGCCCAGAATTTTGAGTAATTCTAAATTATTTCTCAGATGGAAGGGGAACTAGAGAATGCTGACTCGAGCACTGGGCGGCATTGCCTGGTGCAAAAATAGTGAATGGGGTGCACGCCAGCGTTTTCAACTAACCTATACCTGGCCACTTCCCAATTTTCGTTACTGTCGATACATATATACAAAACCGGACCGGGACAATAAAAGGTACATAACTAAAACAGACTACATTCTGCAATGTAAAAGCCTGTCGCTAGTCGATCCTGGTCTCACATAGTTCAATAATGACTCAATATAGAGTTATAAAGCGTAATAAGCAGTCTTGCTCGCGACGTTAAGGGACTTCTGCCGGAAAAATTAATGTGCGCTTTCATGAGACACTGCTGTATACCTGGATGACTAAACCAATTTTCAACATTCGCAGAGAAAATAGTTAATGGCACCGTAAGTAGAAGCGATGCAAATGCAATACTTACTATATTTCAATTAATTTAAACTGATGCGGAATAGGTGCGTCTCAATGCAAGAACTTAGGAAAAGCATACCATACGATTCTTATTGATTACTGGGAGGCTTAGCGCAGAACAGACGAGGAAAAGAGAGCACACACAGGACGAGCGCTCCTGTGTTCCTCGTCTGTTCCGCGCTAAGCCTCCCAATAATCATGTCTTGCCAACTAGCCCAGAACTCCACTTTGCTCAAAAATCTTATTGAACAGGCATCTGGCAATTTTTACATAAAATCTGGGAAATTATAAACGAAGCTGCTGGCAAAGCCAACTTGAACCGTGTTATGCCTGTGATAATAGATCAGTACCACTGAAAGCTTTAGTTCCTTTTTTCACTCATTTCAACAGTATTAGGTCCAGAACTTCCCGCATCGCAGAAATATATAATTCTTTCCAATCCAGTTCTAAACACTTCTACACACCAATGCATTTCATTTTTACACCGTTGTATTCTTAACTTTCGCCGGTATTAATGCACTTCCATTTCAGGTAAAAACTGTGTCTGTGCCTACATGCATTATTGTTTTGGAACCCCGCACTAGCCCCTAGCTATGGGTTTAAACAGTGTTAGGTAATTTATATGGCAGATGTATAAATAAAAATGAAATTAAATGAAGTGAGTCGCTCGAGGGTCCCAGGCAGCCGTGACTGTATATTGGTTAGTACGCATTTTGCGCTATAAGCCTATGTCTTATTGATCTGCGTGGTTCGGCGTGGAGGGCCGCGTAGTAGAGAGACAGCATCTCCGGCATTGCACGAAGGCTTTTGGGATTCATCGAGACACGCAAAGAGGCAAAAAGGACTGAGCGACCTCTACCGAGCTGCCCCCAAGCGGAAAAAATCTCAAACTTGCCCGTTACAACTCAGGACACGCGCGCGCAACCAATGAGAATGTGCACTGCGCGGTTAACACTGCCATGAACGATAAGGGAGACCGCATGGTCCAGTCTTGCCCACAGAGTCTTGCTCACAGTCTCTTAATGTTTATGTATATACGTCCAGCAACTGGGCATCGCCGGCGAGGCAGGATTAACGAGATGACTTCACGCATCGCCAGTCCATGTAGGGGAATGGCGACCTCAGCCTTGACATTACCGGGCGCCCGATGAAGAAAAACATACCTTTCCTTGCCAGAACGACCATGTGTACACACGCTTTCAATTCCAGTTTACGAAGAGCATGTGTGCTTGCCAGATACTGCTCTTTCTTTTTTTTTTCCTCTCAGCTCAGAATTCAGCGGACATAAAGAAAAAAGTAGAGTGTGACCATTACTTTCTCGCTGAGGCTTGATGTTGCTAAATCAGTCTGCCTTTTTTTTTATTCGCATTCCGTCCTCAAACTTTATAAAAACTTTTTGTAGGGCGCGTTGTGCCGGTATTGATACTACTCAGAGTACACTTAAGCGCAGCATATATAGACGTAAGCAGACGAGTGTAGTGAGACATCTGACGGAAAAATTTGTCGTTTTTGAGGAACGAACTAGAGTGGAATGTGCAGAATGTATCTGCATTATAAGCAGTTCTTGCATCCGCCCCAGTAGAAACTCTGCCAGCGCCTCCCACTGCCTTTTAAGTTGAAGAGCCCCGCAACGGCGGTTCAGTGGTCACGGCGCTCGGCTGCTGAACAAAAGGATGCGGGATCGAGTTCTTGTCACGGCGACCGCTTTCGGTAGAGGCGAAAAGCAAGTGCCCGTGTTCTGTGCGATGTCAATGCACGTTAAAGAACTCCAGGTGGTTGAAATCTCCGGAGACCTTTACTATACGGCGTCCCTCATAGCCTGAGTCGCTTTGGGACGTTGCACCCCACAAACCAAACCAAACTACAAATTAACGTAGTTTCTGAGAGAAAAAACGATGCATGGTTTTGCTGTTGTACAGCGCAATTAAAACGAAATATGGAGTGCGTGCCTACTGCCGTACAGACATCTTCCACATGTCTGCATTTTATAGCGTTCACTCTTAATAGCTCCATCCTCAATTTCGCACTGTCGTCTTCAGCGGCCCGCCTCTCGGTTGGCAGGTGGTAAATTGGAGGGGAGGAAAATTCCCTCCCACTAAGAGAAGCTTAGCTAGAGAGAGAGTGCGAGACGAGATGCAGCTTATATAGTGAGTTGCGCGTCCGCTGCGGCTGCGGTAAGTTGTTGGTTCGAGACCGATATCCCGCACAGTGAGGTATACATGCCGTCCCTGTGCTTGGTGCACGGTTTCCTTAGTGGTGAGCACTTAGAAGAGGCTCCTGACACCTTGGTGCGCCTTTTCAGGGGGTAAACCTAGTTTAGAACAACTCACCTTGCAAAAGTCCTCCATGTCGCCGTTGGGTTCAAGTTCGCACGCTCTAAACAGCTCGTCACAATGTACGTACAGGTTTACTGTCACACGCTATAAGAGATATTTTGAAAGGAGTTCACTTCAGAATATCGCTGCAGTCATGGGCACGTATTCCGAGCTTGCGTCGTTTTCAGAAGTGCCGTTTTCGTCCTCATCTGATTGGTGTAAACGCCCGAAAAGGATGTCAGTTCGGTTGCCACCACTTCGAGCATACAATGAGATTGTGCCCTATGCCTCTGTGTAAGCATATTTCCGAGCTAAATTCACGCGACCTGCACAACATACGACAATGATAGAATGTATAATGTTACATACACACATGTTTTACACAGAGTATCACTGTGATGTATGGTGCACGCTATAACAATTTGCCTCAATGCCAGCCACTTGTCCCGCTGTGTCATTGCTGTCCAATCACTCTATCAATTCCTTAAAAAATACAAAGGCAGTCACTGCCCACATACATTTTCAATATAGTGAACAATCCGCGCAATGACGAGGTGCAGCCTCAAGCCAGCCACTTGCAACAAGCAGTCAGAAATTGGGACAGATTGTAAAATTATCTCTATTACTGGCTTCATTTCTCCCTCTCCGATGCTGGGAAATTAAAGTCATTAAATTAATAAAACATAGCTTGCTTTCTTTACGACGTAGCTGAAATCTTTCATCGACGGTATAATAGATCTGCGGGTGAAATATCAATTTGAATCTCCACATAGTATAAACGTCATCTGTGCCATGATCTGCACCTGTACAGAACTCCCCAAGGAAATCACAATATTTGTGAGAGCCAATGACACACTCGTAAAAATTGTGTTAAAATATGTTCCGCTTGCTTGCTACGGCGTCATGAAGTTGCACTACGCAGGTATAACAAAGACACGGGAATTATTCGCGAAATTCAATATATACTCAACATTATGAAAAATAACGTAATAAACAGTTGTAATAAAGAAAACGTCGGAAAAGCTATGAAGTGGCATAAAAGGAAGGTTAGAGGAGTCAATCTGCTATTTGGTCTGAATGTTTTTGTTTATTACTATAGCAGTTAATAAATTTCAAGTTTGTTACTGTTGAAACCCTTTTCTTTTCTTTTTTTCCCTGTGGGAAAATTAAAAAAAAAAAAAAAAAGAAAACCAGGAAGTCTAGTGACCCCAAACGTCACTCCGTTTTACAGGGGACGCTGTTATGATTAATCCATCTATTCAAACATACTCACGCAAGCATGCAAAAACACACGAACGCATGCACATATATAAGGGGGAATTAAACACGGGGTGGTTAAACATGAAAAAGACCTTTTTCATTTTCGGGTGGGATGGCGGCTAATAAAGGCGAAACTGAAAGAGATCAACGAGCCAAGAACGAAGAGTATCAAATTTAAGGACACGCGCAGGTTAGTCTTAAGGCATATCACCCTAGACATCACCGTCAACAGGGCCAGGTAGGCCTTCAGAGGCTAACGACCGCAGCAGCATAAACAGAGACAGTTGCTGTCATGTGGCACGTATGTACGTAAGTACAAACATGATACCAAGGTGCGAAAGGATATCTCAATTTTTTTTTTTTTTTTTATCTTCAACACAAAGTGCGAAGCGAAACAGGTACAATTTTGCAGCGACCAAGTTCCCGTCGTATGACGTCACGCATGGGAATTAACGGGCTACGTGTTGCGTAATCTTCGAGTCGTTGTGCAGTGTTCGAGTTTATTCTTTTCAGAGAATATTTTACTACCGAAGAAGCGATCCGATACGTGATGTCTCAGGCGCGTTGCGAGAGAATTTTCGCTTTTTGTTTTTCCTCTGACGCCTTGGATACGGATGGATGGAATATAAGAGCGTACCCTTTGAAACGGGGTGGTAGCAGTAGCTATCATGCTCATTTTTCTCCCTATATATTAATTATTGTTTTATATTGGTTAACTATACCATCATTCTATTTATTAATTTTTTTGTTTCTACATTACTAACGTTATGTCACTTCTCTGCTTTTAAGCCACCAATCTTCCAGTGGGCTTTGCTAGCTTCCACCGCCGGTTTATTCAACCGGCCACTGGTATCTCTAAACCCCATAGCTTCAGGAACAGTGACTGCGCCTGCATCAACTTCCGGATGGATGCCATTACATTTGAGTATAATATGGTAAATTGTTTCACTAGAGTTACCACATACAGCACATGCGTCAGCTTCATTGTTAAATTTCTTTTTTGTAGCTGCGTGTTCTAAGACACCCTGATCTAGCTTCAAAAAGTAGGGCAATGCCTATTGAGTTATCAAAGAAAGCTTCCTTCCTAATCTGTCTTTTCCACTTTCGGTATAATTCCACACTCTGTTTCTTTTCCATCAAATTTATCCAATTTTTACCTTCTGTGTTTTTCACCTGTTGCTTAACGCTCTTTATTTCTCCGTCTTTGTGACTAGCATACTTACTAGTTAGTTTCCTAGTTCTTTTACTCCATTGTGAGTGAACGCTTTTTAAGTATAGATATCTAAATACTTTAGCTGCCCATCTGTTACTGTCCAATTTCTTCAGGCGTTCCTCATATAATATTTTACTCTGAGCTTCCCGTACTTCGAAAGATGCCCAGCCCATATCTCCCTGTACCGCCTCATTTGTGGTTTTGCCGTGGGCACCTAGTGCTAATCGTCCAACGGCTCTCTGATTTATTTCTAATGTCGACTGTACCTCTGATTTTAGGCACAAAACCAGAGGTACAAAGTAGGTCCGGGCACCATAATTCCTTTCCAAATACCCCTCAAAACCTCATGCCTGTTGTATCCTCACAATGTCCTATGCTTCATTATCCCGGCATTTCTTCGCCCTTTAGCCTTATGTGACTGCGCATGCTTTCCAATGTAAGCCAATGCTTCGTTTACCCATACCCCCAGATATTTATATTCTGCTACTCTGGGTATTTCATGGCCTTGTATTTTAAGACCCTGATCAGTTGAGCCGTTTCAAATCATCAGACCCGACTTTACTACACTAAAACTGAAGCCTAGAGCGTCCCCTTCGTCTCCGCAATTCTTCCAGACCCTCAGCTAGCAGCACAATATCGTCTGCATACATCAAACCGGGGAGGCTCTGCTCTGCCGTTTTTCCACCTAAACTATATAACAGGTTAAAACCTAGGTTACTTTCTTGTATCCTCCGTTCCAGGTTTATCATATAAAGCATGAACAGCAGCGGTCGGGGCGCAGCGCGTCCTATCTGGAGATCAGAATACTGATTCAGTGCCAAGGAGTAAACAATAGCTGTGCACGTACGGAGCACCACATATATCGAACATGTCGGCATGTATGGAGAAGCTTCGAAAAATAGGGATATTCAAAAAATATCTCTTGCAGGCCAGGACCAGAAACAACAACATGCAATGAGATTGATGACTGCGGTAACAGTTGGAAAGTACGGAATAAAGTGTCGAATTCGGATCTCTATTTTTTCTTCGAAGGTGCAAGGCTGGTAGGAAACGACCGGATATGATATCCCTGTAAGCAAAATCCCGACGCAGTGCGATTGCTACCTTAGCCAGTAAGTTTCTTCGCGACCCGTCGTCGGGCTGTTTATTACTGCACTGACCAATCATTCAGCCGCTGAAAGCCGCGTGGTTGGTGCATGTATGGAGGCTCGTTAAAGGTCAACTCCGGTGGTTTTTCCATCATTTGGTGTTTTTGGTTGAATTACGTTCCTCGGCACGTCCTGACTCGAACACAAAAAACCGTTTTTCGAAATTCCAATTAGAAGTATTTTTAAAAAGAAAAAACAGCAAATCGAAACCGAAACTGCTTTCACGGCCAGAAACGACGTCCCAGGTGACGAAATAGTGACGTCACACTCAGTATTAAAGAAACACTCGTACGTGCGTTGGATGCTGAAAATAAAGTATGGAAATCATGAAGCACTGCATAAAATGTCTGAGGTAGTTCAATATAACCCTCACAATTTCATAATCATGCGGGAAGTGGACAGTAACGCCGGTATACTGTTTGTGACGTCAGAAACTCAGTGTTGCCGGCAGAAATAGTCTCAACTTAAACCATGAAAACAGCATATTTTAAAGTCGTGTTGCGCGCGAACGGATTATCGTACGGCGCCCAAATTTTGTAGAATGCGTCAGGACGGAGAGGAGAATCTACAGTAAAATTTTTATTAGGATATTCGAATGTCAAAAAAACCCCGGAGTTGCCCTTTAAGGCCGCAACGAACGTAAAACCGCGCGCCCACGCCGTCGCCGGGTCGTCGTAAAGCTTGCGTTCGCAGGCGACCATAACGATCCTGAAATTATTGCTTCTCGGGTTTTATTATGCCCTGTGCGCAGCTGAAGAGCGACTGAAAGTAAAGCACAGTATGCCCAGTCTGGCTTTAAGCACGATATCACCACCACAGTTCTATGCGGAGACTTGCAACATAATGGTTGCATGAATGCTTAAACTCCAAAGCTAATTCAATTCCGAGTTAACCCGGGTGGTCAGTTTGGACAGAAACGATCGCGAAAAACAGACAGCACACGCGAGGAAGGCCGCTTGGCAAAGCTGCATGCAACGACTTTCCCCAATTGTGTTTGCGAATTGTGTTGGTCTTACGCTCGAAAGATCGAAGAGGCCGTTGCCGCCAACTCTGCTTATCGTTATCGTTATTATCGTTCGGTGCCACCAAAAATTCAAAACTTTTTAATAGAATCAAAACGTCTGCCTTGCTAATATGGTTTGAATTTTTTAATATGTAAATACAAGTCTCAGTGTTCTCCTACTGCATTTACGAGAAGTGGACAATGGACAATCGCTACACCGCCAACCTCTGCGAATACCTAAGCGCAACTGAACTTCACTCCTTCTTTCAACTTTCTATCTCCTGCATCCCATTCCCCTTTCTCAACTTATGCCTTGTGGCAAACTTTTCGAAAAAAAAAAAGAAAATGTATAATTTCTATTTAGACAGGGCATGTGTGGACCGAACAGTTGACCGATCTTCCTTTAGATCGACAAAGTGGATACTAACAGGAAGAAACTGAAGCAGATGCTGGCGGCTAATGTCCGGATCCATAGTGAAGACAGGACGCTTGTTCGGACGTACTAGAGTAACTGGAGTACTGGAGTAAGAAAGGAGTAGCTAGAGACAGCAAGCTTTGGTAGTGCGCTTACGATTATGATCGCGGTAATGATGATGATCTTGTTTTACGAGTTAGCACCGCGTACGTCCCGCTACAGTGCTCTCAGCTTCAGCGACGGTCAGTACGTGCGTGCCGAGAAGCGAAGGGCGAGCGAACACACCATCACCGAGTCGCCGCGCCGTGCGAGGGCCGCCTGCGGGCAGAGAGGTCTTCCCTCGTCCAAGGACGGCTCTCTTTCGTGCGACCGACCTCGTTGCCGCGCACGGTTGTCGTCGTAGTCTAGGACGCCGACGACGCCAGAGCGGTGACGCTGCCCGTCTGCTCTAGCTGGCCGCTCTGTGCGTCTGCGTGCACAAACTGCCAAGCGGCGACGAGAGCAGGAAAGGGGCGGAAAGTCCCGTTAGATGACCGTGGCCGCTCCTCTTCTTCCTCCTCGATCCCGCTCTTAACCGCGGAAAGCGCGCTGTTGCGTGTCGTAAAATGCACTTGCGCTCCATAAGCCCGATCGTAATTGCGTGCAATACGTTGCGAGACTCCAGAGGCCGGGCGCAGGCTTCTCTCGTGACGAGAGCTGGACGGAAACCAGAACGTGGTCGTTGTGTAGTTGGGCGGTATGCTTTAATGGTAGCGGTGCAACTCTCGCATGCCTCCTCCCTTTCCTGGTTTTGTGAATCCTTCGAGGAATCGGAGCTCTCAATCACTACGTGATGGTTTCGGGAATTTTATTGTGCATAGCGACACGTTTTGTTGCAGACACAACTTGGGACGTAAACACATCAGCAAAATCACAAGCCTAACTATACGCCAACTGCAGAACAAACTCATCGCCCATAAAACTCCGATTAACTCTGTATCTGACACCTGTGGCTACCTTACGCAACAGACTTCCTAATATCGTCAGCCCATCCGACTCTCTGACGTGTCCTGTAGTGCTTGTCCTCTGCTGGAATCCAATTCATTACCATGCACTAAACACGTCCGGATATGGTCCATCCTCATTGCGCGCCCTGCCTATGCCCTTTTCATCGTCTTGATTATTACTATGGTACCATTGAGTCACGTTCGTTCCCTCGCTTATTCAGTTGTCTTCCAGTCTCGTAACGTTGCACGTATGATTTTTTTTCTCCTTTCTTTAGTTCGCTGGATTTACCTGAATTTAAATTCAGTCCCTGTCGTTAGCCTCATTTCTGCCCCGCACGTGAGCACTGATAAGATGCAGCTGTTACATGCTTTCTCTTGGCGGACACTGGCAAACGACCATTCATGATCTCAGAGTACCTGTCAGATGCCCTCCACCTATTCTGATTGTCACAGAATAGGCGGCATCCATTAATTTGCCCATGTTGCATTTATACACACGCTGAATTGTTGTTCTGTAAACCCCATGTGTTCACGGGACCTGTATATGCGACCGTCGGTCGGGCGCGCAAGAACGCGTACGTGCACGTTTCCTTGGAACAGTATAGCTTTCCCTGTGTTAGCTCCCCGAGCCGCCGCCGCCGCCGGCACCGCATCCACGGACTGCAAGCTGCACCCGAAGGATCGTCGCCTCCGAGTGCCGCCCGTCCATGCATCGTCCCAGTGATGGACTGCCGCCGCGTTCCCCGGTCAATTGTATGTTCGAAACTGCTCTGAACTTTCTTTCCCTTGCTGTTACTTGAATTGTCACTTCCATCCCGGAAAAGCATGACACGTACGTACGTCACGTACGTGTCACGTACGTATTACGTGACACGTAATTCGGAGTATTTAATTCGATTGTTTCTTCACTCGTGTCGTTGCCTTTTAGAATGTTAATTGCTGCCCTCTAAATGTTTTGTGTATTCCTCGTTCTGAGCCTATAAACGTCTTCTTATTGTTGTTTCAAGTCAACGTGTCTTCGTCTCATTCTCCACGTTTGCTTACCGGCTACGCCGGACATCGAACGACCACCCCCCTTTTTGTCATGTCTCGGCGATGACCTCCGGTGATTACCGAGCGCGTGACACTGATTCTTCTACGTATTTCATTTTCGTGGTCCGAATCTCCTGTCACTACGTGCCTTAATTAAGTAGCTGTAGATGCATTCGCTCACTACTTCCAGCGTCTTGCTATAGCTATCGTAGACTGCTGTTTCCATCCGAGGCTGTTGAAAAATAGTTTTTTTTTTTTTCTCGAATATTCTTTAGGCATACAATTCTGCTTTGCCTGACTAAGCCATTATCCATTCTTTTGCAGTACGTGCCTTGAGCGGAAATGCAATGTCATCAGCGATCATAAATTGTTTAAGTGTTCTGCATTAGTTTTAGTGCCTTCTTAGGTAAGCTAACTTTGACAGATGTGCCAGTTCAATCTGGCGGTTGAATAGAGGCATTCGAAAATTCTTTGTAATTTCTTGACCAGATCTCGCCTTCTGAAAGAGCTTATCAGTATTCTGTTCAGATACTTCTAGTGCGCACTAAATAATAATTCATATGTGACTATCCTTCATTCACTCAGTTAAAGCTGAATGTCTGTTCTGAGGCGAGATCGTAAATTTTAGCCTCCCTGTTTCTGCTAATTCATTTATGTGCCCCTTTTTTTTAGGAGTTCTCTCCTTTCCCTCTGTTAATACGAGCTAATCTGAGACCTTACCATCGTATGGTCACTAAATCTCACTTTACCGCAAGAGCCTCCACACTGTTCACGATGCCATAGTGATTTATATGACGATTATTTTATTCTTAGACTCGCTATTACGGCTGTTCCACGTACACTTCCAGTTTTCCTGTTTCCAAAAGGACCTATTTATGATCATAGGTAAAATTGCTTCATTAGCATTCACCAAATAGCAGCCATACGGCTACAAAAAAAAAAAAAATCTACGAAACTTCCACAGAAACTTAAATTCACCCTGGTACAGGGTTCCAACCCAGGAACACCGCCTCATCGGGACAGTTGCTCTATACCAATTGAGCAAAACCGGGACGGCTAGCATGTGGTCGGCCGAGAGAGAGTTTATCTGTAACTCGACGCCGGAACAGTACTGGTTCAATCTTTAGGGGAGTACCTGAAGCTGAATATGATCGATAAACTCCTAAGTTGTTTCATAAATCCGTGACTGATCCTGAAATTATTTAGTGCTGGGAACTCATCAAAGAGAAGCACACACTCAGTAAGACGAAAACAAGCGCTAACTTTATTCGAAATTTACACTCATGACGTTATTGTTAGGTTCAATTTTTTGAAGAAAGCAAGTTAAAACCTATCGTGCCGGTAACCATGCGCAACCTGTTTCCTTTCGCGTCAGCATTCAAGAAGTTCAATATTTTGTCATGCATTCCATGTCACACTGGCCTGTACTCGCTTCCTTCATATTCTTCACCCTGACATCAAGTGTGTATACATACTAAGAATAAAACTCGACTGAACTTTGTCCGTGCGTGCGTCTTCTAATATCTACGTCACGTGCCCTGCCTGCATCACAAAACTGTCAGTTACTACGCTTAGCATTCAGCATAAGAGTAAAGCAAGCAAAATAAAGGCACGGGATAAGCAACGTGTTCTGAAAAAACCGGCGTAACGAGAATCAGCGACGCATAACACGGGTTGAGTACTTGATTTGAGTTACTTCGTGTTTATTCTGATGTTATAAGCTGTGCATCAGTCACTGAGCACGTGGTTCAGAATTACATTCGCCATTCAATTTATCAAATTTAGCGCTCAAGATTAATAGCGCCGTGCACGGGCTTGGGTTGGCCCGAAACTCCGTATTTTCACGCTTTGTGGGGACCGTTCGACAGCTATTTCAGCAGCTCGACAAACGGTCGACGAGGAAATGCGGAAATACGCAACTCAACCAAGTTTTGACTGAATTCATTGAAACGTTTCTAAGGCAAGTGTTTTCCAATTTGGTAGTGTTCTGTGTGGCGACGAAGTATCTCCATTACTATTGATTAAGCAGTGTGACCACATGCGATGGCTGGTGTTATTCGAAAGGCCCGCATGCAATAAAAGACAGTTCTCAGTCTGAAAGAAAGCTGTTTTTCCGGGGCAACATCAGTTGGTCTCTGTGCGCGGTATCGTATTTCACCGACTCTCTATCTTGGCCCCTGGGTGACCACTAGCTATACTCTTCGATACCCTGCACTCGCGCGATGACCCCATAGCAACTTGCTGTCGCGCCATCATCCCCGCACTGCTTAAGTCCACGCGGCCCCCGCTAGCATTCGAGCATCTTCCTTTCTAGGCACAATCATATGAGAATGGTGACGAGCGACGTAAAAGTCCTCACTGGTCAACTAGGAAATTTATGCTTGCAGGCGTGATTGACTCGTTCGTGTCGTTCTTGTCTTCCGAGAGCAACAGTCTTCATCATGCACAGGCATACCCGTAATGCAGCTAAATACCGCGTGCAGTTTTCTCGTCGTACAAGCTTCCGGATGCGTGGCACGGAACTAGACAATGCTAGCGTATCGGTTGTGGCCACAGTCGCAGATGTACGTACGCCAAGCACGCACTTGGCAGAGACGGTGGGGTGAGGAGAGAGTGAGATGTCCACCAACGGTCGTATTATGTACACACGCTAAAGCACGCACCGGCACGCACTGTTCTTACGTGAATCAAAAAGAGTTCCCGCCTCCTTCCCGTCGCTACGTGAATGCAGGAACTCCCTCTTTCTCCCTCGCATGTTCGTCCGCGTCTCCGCACAGTCGTGCTTTGGAATACTTAAGCGAGAGACGCGAAACAAGGGGCTTCGCGCGGAGCCCAGTGAAAAGACATAAAAGCGGGCAACGCTTACAGAATGGCGACGACTGGAAAGTGGAAGGGGGAATATCTAGGCACCGGCGGGAGATCAAGAGCGAGAGATACAGCTGCAGGTAGAGAGAAAGAGAGCGACAAAAGCAAAGGAAGGAAAACGAGACCGCTGTTAGGCGCGGTACTGGGCAAACAGGGAAGAACCAGTCTTGATCCGGCAAAAGAAGTAGGTATGCGCCGCGGGAGAACGGAAATGCCTACCGGCGGCTGCTAGCCGGCTGAGTCCGGAAGCACGCAGGCGCGGGCAAGGAGAGAGGGCGAGGTGTCAAATAAACCTTGAAAGAAAAAAAGCAATGTTATTCAAAAATGGCACTACTGATTAAACAGCACCGCATAGTTTCAGTTTACGAAGTGTCTACAGGACGGTCAGGCGGAAGTCTATCAGATTCAAGTAACTGACATAAAATAATGTGACTGCTGACAAGCTTCACGTCACTTGCGCATAATCGATTTCACTCAGCCTACCTGTTATGAATTGCAATAGTTATGCCCACATTTGTAGAATAAACCCAGCATTCATCGAATTATTTCCAGCACAATGAATAGTCTGACACAGATAATGGCACGCACCGAGGAAAAGATTGCAGCGCTTTCTGTCAAGCAATGGGATTCCGTGCGATGGTAGTGCTGGCCGACGTAAATAGCTTATTGTTGACCATGTAAGTCAACATCGAGCCTTATTTTCGCTGTTTTCATCGCTTCGGGGTGAATGATTGAGGTTATGCCACCAAAGGAACCTACGTTTAACGATAGGGGCGACCCTTTCTTAAGCCTTGAATGCGCAAAACGTGAAGGTTTTGGGTAAACAAGCTCTGCTGAAGAAGAAATATATTTTAATACTTCCCATTATGAGAAAATTCGTGTTCAGTGTCCAATGAAGCTCAGAATACTTAATGCAGCATACGTTAATTTTTATGGCGTAACTTACTGTCGCAAACGAATTTGCGCAACGTTAAGTGGAAGTTTCTTCCAGGAGTAAAATATTTAAGATTATTTTTCTCTTTCAACCGGGTCCATGCACTTTTCAGCGATTATCTTGTCCGCAATATACGAGGAGTTTAAAAATCAGCTGTCGCGGAAACAGTAAGTATAGTGCATTACTTTTTTTTTTTTTTTTTGCATAACCTATGCGACCAACCAGGCGAAAAATGATAGAATAATTACCGCCCTCTGGCTGTAACTAAATTCAATCAAAGGACTATTGTTTTTAGTCCTGTAAGTAGTGCACGTGCGTTTTCCTTTTTTTTTTTTTTTACAAGATCAGAGACGCTCGTATTCCCATACTTATTTCATTTGGCAGAACTCTCGAAGCTTGATCGCGTTCCAAAATTAGTGCGTTTAATTTCCAAATCAGTCCACACAATTAATCATGCAGAACGGTGACGAGCGAAGTAAACGTCCTCACTGGTCAACTAGGAAGCTTATGCTTGCAGGCATGATGCCTGCTTGCTACTACGTGGCCGAAGCAGGGGTGCACAGCCACAGCCCCCAGCGTTTGCTGCTGGGTCTTGCGATGGGTTTTCGCCGGCAGCGCTCTAAATTGCCTTGAGGCTTAGTAAAACTCTCACCTCAGCCTTTGGACGCGCCCTGCAAGAATCGTTGACATAGCTGCCATTTGGGGATAAATATGTGCTACAGTCGTGGCTCGTTCATACGACACCCGTTATCATGGACGACTCGAATTATGGAGTGTTTTGAGGGGACCAAAATTTTTGGTGTATTTACGCCTCGTTTATACGGAAACTCGCTGTCAGGACAATGGACAAAAGAAAAATCCACATGTGTATTTCTCTCCTGTCTATTGTCCGGAAAGGGCTCATTGAAGCGCATGTATATTTGTTGCGTTAATAGTTTGGTTTGGTTTACGGCATTTAACCTTCCAAAGCGACTCAGGCTATCACAGACGCCGTAGTGTGAGTGAAGGCTCCGGAAATTTCGACCAGCTGAGGTTCTTTCCCCTGCGCTGAAATCGCACAGAGCACTGGTGCCTTGCTTTTCTCCTCCCGCAATTCGATCCCGCATCCTTGGCCACAGCAGTTGAGCGCGCCTAACCGCGGCATCACCACGCAGTATTTGTCGCATTACTGTGGACAGTGGGTTGCGGGAACAAAATAATTACTGACGACAACTGACGTTTCATTTTCAACATATTGTGCGCAGCACGCTAAAGGAACGCTATTAAAATGCGCTAGTGACTGAGTAATTATCCTTTTTTATGTCGTGGTTTCTTGCTCTACAACTGATCTATCGCGTAGAAAACGCATTCAGCAACTTTCGGCCGACTCAATACCGACAGGTAGTAGCATTCTGTCATAAGTGAATGGTTATAGTTGAAATTATTTCATTTATCCAAGAAGCAGTATTAAGAGTACCGCAGAGGCGTCAGTTTAACCACACTACTACGAACGCATTGGCGACCGAGATGATGTTTGTTGCTGCCAAAATTGTTTGATTCCAGCTGCACTGCTTATCACTACATATGCGCAAAAGCTGATCATAATCATCAGATTTCCTATTCCAGAGATGTTTGCTTTTTTTGCGATTCGCTGTTACAGGCCCCTCAATACGCTTTACTGACAATTTTGGTACATAACCGAAGTGTGCATAATGAGGAGGCACGACTGTGACACGCTTTAAAAAAAAAAAGTTAAGCGAGCTTCTTGTTGCTGCTGCTTGATGAATTAAAAACATATTCAAACGACAATATTTATATCTATAAATAAAGGTTCAGTCCATGCGCTTTAAAACGTGGAAGCTGATGACGTCATTCCCGTCGGCAAGACGACATATTGCCACCGAGCACTGGCAAGCATTTTCAGCAAGACGTCTTCACCTCGCTATCGAACGTGGTCGACCCCGTTCGTCGATAAACGTATAACAAGTGGAAGCAAACTTATGATTGACTTTTAAAAAAAGGTCCGTTGTTTGGCTTAAAGAAGGTTCAACGCCGCGAGGCACGCGAAGCGTCCAGTTGGCGATCCTTCCGGCACGAATACCTTTCTCCGGCGAAGGCATGCACGCGCACACTGTGTACACTCGTACGAAGCACGGTATTCGTGCTCCCCTTCCGGACCGCAGCAGCAACTCCGCGCCGAAGTCGAAACACGCTTCGGCGCAGCACCTTGTCGACCGTTCGATCCCTTCCACAATCAGCGACCGACGATCACGCGCAGCCTCCAGCGAGGAAGACACGTCGATCCCCCACTTTGTGTGCGCGATGCTCATCGGCGGCGATTCGGAGGCGCACGCGCTGTGGCCGCAAGTGGGCAGCCGGAAGTACGTTGGGAGAGTACCGCAGCAGCTTTTCCTGCCACCCGCCTCCTTACTCCAGCACGGCGCGTGTCTACTTATGTGAAGAGAAAAGGAGGAGGCCAGGAAAGAAGAAAAATTGGGGAGGGGGATTAACCCCTGACTCCCGACCCTGGCCGCTGGAGGTTTCTATCGTGCGGCCCATTCGTGCTGGCTGGCCCCATTCCCGTCAGCTCTCGGCAGCGACATGGAGGCGAGAAGGAAGGGGCGGAACCGCTTTCGCACCACAGGCCACGTGCCGCGTAGGGTTGGCACGTGCGCGTCGCTTTGTCGTTCGATGACGTAAAAAAAGCACAGCCGACGTTCTGATTACCTATAGCGGTTGTCTTATGTGTTCAAACCGGTAGAGCGTCTGCAACGCGCGGCGTTATGGGGCCTCGGGATTAGTTTGGCCAACGAAATCCGCTGGATCAAGGCAGTTTAGGTTTTAGCATTTCGCCTTCGTCAAAATGCGGTCTGGTTCGATATCATGTCCTCACTCGCTAGCATTACACCACAACCACAGCGAACCGCCGCAATTTCTTTTTTCTTGAGAAAGCAAGGGGTTTGCGAGAGGTGTTTTGTAAAACGTGACTTGATGAAGAGGTGAATAAGCGATGTGAGCGAGTGTGTTATAGCGCGTATGAATGTTCCGATCAGCAAGCAAGGAAATCGAACTGAGCTAACGAAGTTGAGCGTAATGAAGGAGCATACGAGTGAGGCACCGTATGCAGTGATCGCACACTCCCTATAAAGGAGGAGGGAGGGGGAGACGTACGCTCGCTTTTGGTTTTCTGATTCCCTCCAACCTTCCCCGCTAACCCCTAATTCTAAAAAAAAAAAGAGAAAATTTAGCGCTGATCTAAATCTAGTACTTGGATCGGGAAATGGCTACTGCTTCTACTTTATCAATTAATGAAGCCGGTGAGCAAGCAAGTAAAAGTGCGGTATAGTGTATACTTCGGTGCTTGAGCCTCATGAGTCGGGTGATTGGGTGATTGATTTGCGCCCTGAAGTTCGAAGGGTAGAGAACTTCCGCAGGCTGCATGTTTTCACTATCGAAACCTGCTTCTTTGCTCCTCTAGAACTTGAAGCTTCCTATTTTCCCACAAGGCCAGACCCTCGACTGCAGCAAGTAACAACCATATACCTAAATGAGTCGCGACGTTTTCTTCTCTATTTTTTTCCCCCAGAAAGCGGGAACAACTCTGGGTTTACTGGCATAGCTTCGCTCGTTCATGAAGCCCCTATATCTAGGAGACCGTATAATCAGCCCTTGAACGAGGCCAACTTTCCCCATGGGTAATGTAGCTGTAGAATGTGCGGTGTTCTTCAAACACTTAGGTAGAACTTCGGCTCTACCATCACTTCGAACAAATCATGTTCACTTACAAAGGAAGTTCACGCGGTGGAAGGACCGGTGGCATCTCCTGCTTCGTTCATACCTGATCCATCAGAATGACGCCACAGACGCAATGCAGGAGGAGAGGGAGACAATTTTGCTCTAGGCTGCACATTATACGCGCGAAGATATAAAGCTGATGATCTCGTAATATTTAACTTCAATCTCAATGATATACCTACACGTATATTTAACTTCAATCTCAATGATATGCCTACACGTAAGCATTCGACGCAGCAGTAACCGCTCATAGTTCGTGTGCGGCTTACAGCACATAGTATAAGTGGGTCGTATCTTTTTTTTCTCGAACCTGCTGGTTTCGAATGGAAGGCTTCGACAATTCTTTACTTGAAACTTTTCCCCGTCATTTTAAATCCAGCCTTCCAGTATACACTGGTCCCTGAGCGCCGCTTACACTCACTGCACTGCGAAGGCACATATCCTTAATTCGAAGTATTACTTCGTCGCCCTCAGTGACGCCCGACGCATTTAAACACTTGTGAAAATTGCCTTGTGGAAATAAAGAAGGGTAAACGTTATCGCGAACGCATTTAAAGCTTACGGCAACAATAAAACGCGCAAGCATAAAAGCTTGGGAGGAGCGGACTCCCCGCGGTGTGCACACAAAGGGTTGCGAAATTTTCTCTGGGGCCACCTTTCTTTCCAAAGAACGTTTTCTTCAACATCGTTCAGAAGTCGGGACCCGTCCACGAGTTCGCGCAACCGTCGGCAGAAGCGCTAGCAGTCGCTCGTATTCATCGCCGTAACGAGCTCGGGAGCTTCTTTCCTCGCCCCACTTCGCTGCATGCAGGACAGCACAGAACGGCGCAAATAAAAGAAAGGAAACTACGTGAAGTGCTAGAATGATCGTCATGAATCATCCGGGCTGTCGAGAGCCGGTATTCATTACTGCTGCGTGGGGTGGACGCGAAACCGCGCCGTCTAACGGCGTTCCCTGCGGAATGCGTCTGGAGCCGGCGTCTGTATGCAAATGCGGGGAATTACTGCGCGAGCTCGCGCAAGTGGCTCGGCAAAAACGACGTTCACCAAGCCTTGGCTTCCGACGCAGGCCAGCGTTGAAAGAAAAAAAAAAGGAGACGACGATGCAAGAGCAGTATACGTTGCAAAAGGACACAAGAGAAAACAAGAGACACTTCCCGAAATCGAGGCCTGCGAATGTTCTTAGTGAAGAATGCAAGAGAGCAAGATTTTCAGTGCGTGACGTAACAGATAAATTCTTCTCGGGCTTCTGTATAAGCTGCATAGCGTACACGGTGTGAACTTGTCACCGATCTTGGCACGAAGGTTCAAGAACGTGACGTGCTCTCAGCAATGGGCGACATTCGCGTCACGTCGATCGAGGTCCCAGTGGTCGCTCGAACGGCACTGTCAGGGAGTGCCAAGCTAGACATGGTTGTGCTCTAGAATGTCGGGAGCGCGTGCTGGTCATCATGTAGAGCCATATTTAAGTTGCTACCTACCTTGGTTATCAGTCTTCCAATGTTTTGCCTTTCATTTTGTAGTGACTGTCAAGAAATATGTATCATACGGCCAAAATACTACGCAGCACGCTTCTGGAAGTTTCTCTCGTGCTCTGTATAGAAAATATGATGGATACTTGGGTCCATACGCCAGGGCACCAGAGCACGTCGAATGTGCAATGTAATATAGGCGAGGTAACGCAAGACAAAGTTTTATTTTTTGTCACCTAGATGTGCCCTGGAGTTATTATGACCGAGACTGCATGTAATGCAAATGGACGCGGGACATCACAGGTCTTTGTCAAGCTGCATTCGATGTTTTCTCGATACCTGCTCTGTGATTACGGAATTCAGACGTATTAGTACAGATGTCGTTTAGTCTAAGCACTCTCTGAAAAAAGCACTTTCATGCACCGCTGCAGATATGCGAGACATCTTGAATGATCATATACGTACGATCTGCCCGCCTGGAGTGTGTAAACGTATGAAGGAATATGCAAACAACAACAAAAAACTAAAAAATAAACCACTTTAGATGCTAGCCCGCTTTACCTACAATGGCTTCTGAGTGTGCACTCTATAATACCTGATATGACACTCGATAGAGCTGTGAGAAGCGACAGATAGCCAACGGAAGCCTTCAAGAGCCGAGCGCATCGTCGACCGCTTTCCCGATACACACCGCAGCCTCAAATGCGCTGCGGGCGATCGCGCCTGACGCACGGCTGCTGATGGTGCGGCCGATCGACGGCCGTAACCCCCTTGACACGGCGGAGACAGTGACGGATGACCGCGTTTGCTAAGGAGCCGCGAGAGTGGTGGCTCCTTAACGACTCGAGGAAGGCCCGATAATGCACGAGAGCGATCTCTCGTTCCCCTTTGGCTGCGTCTCCTCGATTGGCCCTGTGTGGCAACTGGCAACGGTGCGCCGAGGCACCGGCCTGCCACGGCTGCGTACGCTACAGACGAATGGGGGCAGTACGTGATCACAGAACGGCGGCCAAGAGAATGAGTAGCCTATAAGGCGTCAACGAGAAACGACGCAGGCTTTATTGCGCACTCCGCTTTGTGGATGTAGTGTGAATTGATGCAGGGATTGCAAAGAAAAGAAGGCTACTGTACGGGGCGTCCATCGGAGCATAAACACCAAAATAGGCAATAACCCCGCTGGACTTAAGCTGGACTTGGTTGTTGCTGCCGCCTCTCGGCGAGCTACGTCCACTGGATGATCGGATTCGGCCTGCCGTCATCGCAACCTCTCAGACACATGCAGTTCACGAGGCGTCTCGTTTGGATAACCCATGACGACTGCTACCGTTAAATTGCCGACGCTTGGATATCCCATGATGACTTCTGCCGTTAAATTGTCGAGAGAGAGGGAGAGAGAAATTACTTTTATTCGCACCCGTCAATAATGACGGGTAAGGAGGCTTTGGCTTAAACCCCCATTCATTCCCCTAACCGTCAGCCGGAATCACTTGAGACTCAGCGGCAGCCAGGGCGAGAAGAGCTGTTGCGATCCGTTGGCACCAGCTAAGAGGCAGCGGAGGCTATCAAGACAGAGCGAGCGCCACGGCTTCAGCGTAGCTGTGGTTGACTCACGTCATGGTCGTCACGTGACTAGGCAGAGTTAAGCGCGCGGTTACCTCAGTTTCGATAGCTGAGTGGCGTCATAGCTTCCACGTGGTTTCTCCTCGGTTTAAAGACAAACACGCGCACACAGCGAAGAGGCCACGTAGGGGAGTAATAGAAGCTCTCGCTTCAAAAAAATAAAAATTGTGCACGATGAAATTGAATTTGAGCTGTGATGTGGCGCTGACGTAGAGCGAGGTTGAGTATATCCAGCTTCTACCTCGTTTCCTTAGCTAAAATGAACAAATCAATAAACCACTCAAATGCCGAAAAGTGCCATTAAAGGGTTGCATGGCCTCCAAAGACGCTCCAAATGACGCGATTTCTGGAAATGTCTTACTCAAGTTTATTATGCTTTGGCCAAAACTAGCGAGACACCAGCGGCGTTAAACTTGCCAAGAAGTGCACTGCGTACGCTGGAGCGAGCTCCGGACTTAATGGAGCAAGCTCTATTTTTCACTGTCGTCATACCCTTTAAGGGTATGACGCGAGAGCGTAATCTACCAGCCCACATATAAAGTCACGCTTCAGCCAAGCCATACTGACGTGCCTACGTGTCATAGGGGTAACGATAATGGAAACGATTCTGGCAGGATGGTTCTGATATCGCCCTCCCATATGAAAGGAAGGAGCGACCCGAATTGGCTGCTCCTGCTCGTGGCATATGGGTAACGTGAATTCAAATGTCATGGCAGGCTGATTCTAATGTCCCTCTCTCACATGAAAGGAGAGGCCCGAGTGAGCGCTCTTGCTGAGTACACGCTCGCCCGAAATACACCTTTGAATAGCCTATCATCATCACTACTATCATCCTCACGCTAGACGAGAATTAAGATGCGCTATTCACAGTCCCAGGCGTGGTTTAGTTGGTTAAACCGCTCGGCTGGGGATCCGAGGATCCGAGGTATGGAGGTTTGATTTCCGGTGAAGACAATGTTTTGTTTATGAGGAGACCGTAGCTACGCCTCTTCACTTGCACGGTGTAGCTGCGGCCACCCGTGATCTCGCTTTAGCTGTCGGAGTGTTGCTTTCGCAACAACAAAAAAAAAAAGGCAAAACATCCGGGAGCGAGCGGCTGCGGCGCCATCTGGCGGAGTTCGGCTAAAACGGTTGCTAGGCAACGGCTGTTCAAGGCCATTCGTGCCCACCGGCCACCGACTACGCGACGAGGCGAAACCTGGCGCAATGTTGCTTTCGCAACAAAAGAGAGAAAGAGGTGCCGTAGTGGAAGGCTCCAGACCACCGCGAAACAGATGCTTTCGCCTCATCGCACTTTAGTGACCGAAAGTGCCCCCTAGAATCTTTTGTAGTGTGCCTAAGACTCGCACTCATAATAGGCATTCCTGACGCCTCAATTTCGCCACTGCCTTTTCCGCAGGTCCGTTATCATGGCTCCCGGCTCTTTGTCTGTGCGTTCTCTTCTGCGCCACTTCCACTGCAGGTGAGAGGTCAAAGACACGTTTTACGGAGTCTTAACATTAAATCTAACAACAATTTTTGTTGAATGTGTGTGCCCAACAAATGAAGTGCAGCTACACTGTCTCCATGACGGTAATGTTTCATAGCTCTAAATAATTGCCAACATTGCCGAAAATTGACACGTTTGTGAGCACGCTCGCAACTATTCTACGAAATGTATACCTCAGTAAATTAATTAGGATAGCAAAGATTTGCTACGATCACATTTAGCATTTCGTGGTAAGACATTCACACTTAATAATTGACATGACGTCCGCCTATATCGCTTTTCCACCGCGTCTAGGAAATTGATCCACAACAGAAGATAACGGTGCAAGATAAGGACAAAGCTGCAGTACTAAATCCTGCCATTAAATGCTGTTTATTGCTCCTGCTCCTGCCAATGTGTTTCCCGGATCCTGTGGTATGTTACAAATAAATATATAAATATTTCATTTCTCCGTTGTTACGTTAGGCCAACTAAAAAGGACTGCAGACACCCTCACAATCACCCACTAGTGAAATGGTCGCTTGATTTTGAAGTCTAAAAAAAGCGTTTCTGCCTCTTTTCGAACTCGGTAGTGTTCGACGGCGTCAAACAATCGAGAGCGCTTCATGATTGGCCCCCTCCACTTTGATTGTCAGAACGTCAGGCACTCACCTATGTGTCGGTGCTGCCCTGCGACACAGCTGCAGAGCTGGAAGTGTCTATCGCAAGCCTATGCAAAGTTCATTTCTACATAAGGCATTGGCTTAATCGACTCTTTTTTCGCAGGGGACCCTGACCGGTACTCACAGGTGAAAGAGACGACCAATGGCACCTACCTGTCCCAGTACGAGTGGCGTGTGCACGACATGTACGCGCTACTGCAGCGCTCGTCCGCCATGCATGGCGTCAACCTCGCCGGTCCGGACTTCTACACGGGAAAGCCCGGCTACAGGGTGCGTCTCGGCCTGTCCTTCGGCCGCATCAACCCAGCCAACGGTATCCCTTACATGGGCGTCTGGTTCACCATCCTGCGCGGCCGGTACGACGACGCACTCGAATGGCCCTTTCAGTACCGCTTCAACATTACTGTGGCCGACCCGTCTGGCTCGGGACAGGACGCCCACGTCTCTATGAACCCCATGACGGCCATCTGCAGACTTAGAAAGCAGTTTCAGCGACCAACCGAGCGCAGGAACGACGGCGTCGAAGGCTGTGGAAAGTCTTTTTTGGTGCCCCACAGCAAGCTGCTTGGATATGTAGCCGACGACAGTCTCCTGGTGAGACTTAGCATTTTTCTTGAGGACAAGGGCGCGATTCCCAAGAGAGCCAAGGCCTACATGAGAGGGCACCAGCTCGTCTCTGAGTTCCAGTGGGCAGTCGACGACGTTGACTCCAAGCTGAAACAAGCCCGCAAGGGAGAGCTGCAGCCTCTGACCAGCGACCTATTTTACATAAACAGCGAGAGCTACCTGATGGTGCTTCAGCTGACGTTCCACTCGGAAGATGAACATCTGGGACTGTTCGCTGTTGTCATCCCCGGAGAATTCGACGACTCACTGGAGTGGCCACTCTCGTACAGCTTTGAGCTGTCCATAGTGGACCAATCGGCAGGTTTCCTCACTGCCGACCGCAAAGGCGTCATCGACCCAACATCTGGCGTGTGCCCGCTCAGCGCGTTCACCAAGCCGCAGTACCAGCCCAACACTCCGTGTGGCTTCCGGAAGCTTGTCTCGTTCAGCGCCTTGGAGAGAAGCAACTTCAAGAAGGATGGCAAGATTCTTCTCCGCTTCACGGCGATCCTCGACCAGATGCCAAACTTCGCTTCCGTGTCGGTGAAAGACCGCCACCTGGTAGCCGAGTATGTCTGGAAAGTGCCCAACGTAGAACGAAAAATCGCCTTGGCTACTTCAGGCAGACCTTCGAACCTACTTAGCGAGCGCTTCTACACAAGGCATCAAGGATACCTTATGCAGATGCAGCTCAAGTTTCAAAACTACACCAACGGCAGCATCGGTGTCTTCCTCACGCTACTGGAAGGTGGCTATGACTCCCTAGCGCAGTGGCCCTTCGTGAAGCGGTTCGATCTCATCGTCATTGATCAGCAGCATGGCAAGAGAGGCAATGACGTAGTGGTGGCCGTAGACCCAAACAACCCATACATTAAGAATGAGGCATGCGTCGGATCATTTTGGAGGCCCTTTGGTCGCAACGATGCCTGCGGATCCTCCAGTGCTATTTCTTACGACGAAGTCTATAATCGCAAGTACATCCGCTACGGGAGCCTTCTGGTTAAGGTAGTCGTCTATATGGAGGAAATCGAGCCACCCAACATGGCTAGGCTTGTGTTCCGCGACGACAGCGTTGTCGCCGAGTATGACTGGCTGGTCGCGGATATCAAGGAAAAGGTGGTCCAGGCGAAACTTGGCAACGCGCAGTTCGTAGACAGCGATAAGTTTTACTTGACCAACGGAGGTTACCGGGTAATGCTACGTTTGTATCCAGAGAAGGCGCCGGGATACGTAGGCCTGTATGTAGTCTTCACACGTGGTGCTTACGACGACGTCCTCGAGTGGCCTTTCACGCACAAGTACGAAATGGTCATCGCCGACCAGAAGGATGACACCTCTGCGGACATTGTGCATACGACGTTCGCAGCGTCTGGCTGTCCTGATATTGCGCTTCAAAAGCCCGCTCAAGAACTAGCCGAATGGAGCTGCGGCGAGAGTCGGATGGCAAGCCACACAGCACTTTTGAACGGCGGCTACGTCCGCGATGGCGCCATCCGCGTGCGCTTCCGCGTATTCCTCAAGGAGTACGCCAGTCACGTCGCCTCCGTGGCTGTACGCGACAACGCGCTTGTCTCCGAGTACCTTTGGGAGCTAAAGGACGCGCCGGCAAAGGTGAACCTGCTCAAGAACGGCGGCTTCTCAAAGGTCGAGAGCCCCATCTTCTACACGGGCAACCAGGGATATGCACTTAGGATTAGCCTCGTACTCAACAGGGTGACGACTCCGCTGCAAAGCCTGGCTAGCAACGACGACCAGAGCGTGCTAGGCATCTACTTCACGATATGGAAGGGAAGACACGACGGTGTGTTGAAATGGCCTTTCCCGCACGTCATCACTCTAGCCATCGTCGACACGGCGAGCGGGCGGGCTGACTTGTCCAAAACGGTGGATCCTACGCACGCGCGGTGTCCGCTTGAGGCCTTCCACAGGCCAAAAACAATGCGCAACGAGCATGCCTGCGGATTCTCGGCCTTCATGGCAGTCGACAGACTCGGGGACTACATGCGCGACGGCTCGCTGGTGATCAGGGCCACGATCGACATGAGGAGCTGACGGCCGCGGTGAACTAGGCTCGCACTTAATTGTTAATTGTGTGCCATATCCACAATCTCTGTAGATCTCTGACGTGCACGAGCGGATGAACCGACGGACAAAACGTGTACTGCTGACCGTGCGGATAACGGTCGCGAATCGACATGTGCTTGTGATGACTTATGAACGCCAACGCTCACTCAAAAAGCAGGCTGCTTGCACTGCCCGGTGTCTAATGGTATGCGCAAGGAATCTGCACACGTTTGGTGGACTGCCTTCACTATTCCACTCAGCACAACTGCTAACAAGAGGGAATGACACAGTGCATATCGGCTGACTGCGCATTGAACAGACATCATACCAATCAGTCAACAATGTGCCGCAGTTGGTAACAATAGAAATTCTCGCTTTCCACGCAAGAAACACAAGTACTACATTTGTGGCGCTATGTGCTGGTCACAAGAAAACGCGATGCGCCGTTGCGATGGTGTTGCAACGGGAGTGCAATGAACGAGAAAGCAGTGCAGCGCTGCGGAGATTCCGAAAGGCTTCCAGACACGCCAAGCCCATTGCGCTTACGTAAGAACCAAATGTGTGTCCTCGCATCTACAAAGCATAACACATTCCAATACACGGCTACGAAATCTCTCTAAGCTAATGCGCAACTTGCCATGAATCTCAAGCAGCCGCAAAAACGCAGTTCTTTACTGGGCGCTCGCTCTCCACGGACGTGGAACGCGAACACAAATAGCAGAAAAAGCTCGAACTGCTTGGCGCAATAAAGAACGACAGCCAGTAGAAATATTCCTGAAGCAGGGAATATAAATATTACTATACATCAGCCTCGCCTGAGGCGCTAAAGAGAGAAACTCCGCAAAAAATTATTCAGAAGCTCAACGTAGCTTTTCTGTTAAATATTTGCTTTTCTTTAGGCAAAGAGGATATGCGAAAGAGAGCTGCAAGGTTGCTGATGACAGTTTTATGAATCACATTCCCGTATAAATAAAAGAATGGCGTATTCTTTCACCAAACCTGGGAGTCATATTATGCGGACTGCGTATTGCTCCACAGCTGATGCTTTCAGGCGACTGTCCAAGTATGAGTAACAAAAGTAATACACGTAGAACCTTAAGAGATGTTTTATGCAGTCAAATGTCGCTAGCTGCCCAATTTACAATATAAATCAATTTATCACGTGATGAAAGAACGCCCGCGTGGTGTCTTTTTACATCACAACTGCACGACTCAAATGTGTGGCAAGTTAAAGGAATTTTCCATCAAGAACGAAGAGCAGTTGCTACAGGCTCGACAAAATCTTGACTCAGCTTCACTGAGTTCACCGAAAAACTGTTTTAAAAAAGAAGCAACTGAGCAAGTTTCTGGCATTCACATTTGTTCATGGCTTCACGTCCGCTCGCCAACGCAGGAAATATTAAGCAAGCTGTAATAAAATGGTAAAAAACACGAGTGAGCTCACTCAACACAAAAACACTGCTGCATACCAACTAACAAGTTATCATATGTCATATTTACTATGCAACAACCACGAGTTTCCTAAGTGCCCGTATTCTCCCTATCAATAAGATATATGCACTACATTCGCTTGAAGGCGACCTGCTACTCTTCCGTGATCCGGTTAGACAAAACGTAAAGGAGAAGCCAGTGTTCAGTATTTGAGCAGAAAAGTACGCCGGCTAACGTCACTTCAAGTAGTAACAGCGGAGGCAAAGTACTTTCATCGCACTTCCAGAACATTTCCAACGATACTACAGCGCAGTGTTGGGTGCCAGTAATAAAAAGAAATAAAAGTCAACCACATTAACGATAGCATCTTCAAAGCAGAAACATGTTGAAGCTCAAATGTTTGATTCTTTGTTCAATTTTATAACAGCACATATGAAACGGGCACTTGCTTGTAACTTTCAGCAATGCTCAAAATCAATGGTCGTTTATTTCTGTCACTGTTCCATGAGAAATGTTTGGCGCTTCCTGTTATGAGGCCAGTAGCTCGGAATTAGCACTGTAAAAGCGTTCAATGTCAGGACAGTGAAATCTGTGTATCGCAGGAACCAGTGAAAGGAGCCGTTCAGCGCCTTCAGTGATGATCCTCTGCAGCAGTATCATGGTATACTGCCGACAATGTTTTCACACACAAAGATGCAAAATTAACGACTCGAGTTGCTTCAGAAAGCGTTAACACTTGTTTTGAGAATATTGCCGGGCTTCCAAGCAAGAATGCCAAGTTCCAAGTAGTGACTGCTTCAATGGAAGGAAAGGGGTGGCGGCTACCACACCAAAATGTTGCCGGGCACCACTAACAGCGCTTCATTCTAAACACGACAAAAAGCGTGCCAAGCTCTTAGTGATGCGCTTCACTCACAGTTAATTTTATCTCAATTAGGAGATGTGCCTACTGTATACCTAAATTCTTACTGATCTCTCCTCCCCAATGGAGCGCCAGTATACGATTATACTTGCGCTAGTCTAGGTTAATGGGGTAATTTTGCTTTTAAAATTAAATGAATTTGATTTTTGAAGTGAAACAGTGAAATGACCATCGTGGGGTGCTCCTTGGAGTCACATGACCTGAAAAGCCTGTGCTGCCTGATTAGTACGGTCTGAATTTTGCTTCGGGGAATAACTAATGCAAAATGGCTGCCACAACGATCAGCAAAAAAAATGCCGACGATTATGTTACTTCCTAATGCGAAATTTGAGCGCAGCCCATCAGCTGTTTCAATTTTTTGATAGACTGAGGCAAAGAATCCGAGCAATACATGTATGTACAAATAAAGATCGACAACTTTTTACTTTTCACACATATTCCATATCAACTAGTTCCTCTTCCCTAAGTGACAGATACTGGGCTTTTCCTTTCTTGTAAACCACTTAACTGGCTTTAATTAAGTTTCGATGGAGGCGAAACGACGATTTGGTTGATTGGTTGGTTGGTATCATAACTTTTATTTGCATCGGAAATGGGCGTATACTCATTCCCGACCCGGCTCGTGTGGCGAGGAAGACGGGGAGTTGTGCGCCCGCGGATTAGAGGCTGGCAGGTAGCCCTATAGGCTTGTTGCGGCCTCTTCCGCCAGATGGACGGTGCGGTACTGTATCGCAAGGTCCGCGCTTCGCAGCAGGGTATCCCAAGCTTCCCTACTTGTTATATTTTGTCCTATCCCTGGAGATTGTGGGCACTCCCAAATTATGTGGTCGAGGGTCCCTCTCGCCCCACAATGTTTGCACCGATCATTGTCCCTAAGGTCTGGTAGCGCGTGAAACGCCCAGACCGGGTTCATGAACGTATTAGTTTATAGCCGCCTCCACGCGACAGCTTCTCTATTATTTAGGCTAACATCTGGCGGGGTACCAGTATACGTCCAAATTTATAATGGTCGATGATTTCCCCGTAATTTTGCAGACGCTCGTCGTATTCCCAGTGTTCAAGGGCTCGACGGCTACCCGGAAGTAGAGAGCTCGGGCTAGCTCGTGAGCCGCCTCGTTACCAGGGACGGCAGCGTGAGCGGGTGTCCAAATTAACTGAATTTTCCTATTCAGCGTTCTTTGGGTGAGGATTTTGGCTGCCTCCGGCGATATCCTCCCCTTCCCAAAATTTTGTGCATCCGTGTAATGTACATCAGAGCACTTTAAAGATCCCCACGAGGCCGAAATTACGACGAAGCCCTCCACTACGTATCCCTTCCACTCTTTCCGCCTTCAATCCCATCTCCCTCCCATCCTTTACAGCGCGATTAAGGTGCCCACAGAAACGGCGCGGCAGACATTGCACCTTTCCTTTTCTGTGAACCCATTATTTCTGTTACTGGCTCTAATTATTTACCTTATTGAACCACATCAATCAATTTGTCAGTTTCACACCTTTCCTTGACGCTCTGTCCTATGGTACCATTCTTTTTCCGATACACCAACTATTGTTCCTCTTTTACAGCGCCGACTAAGTCATGTCCACGCGAAACCTGCTTCCGCTGCGGAGCTGGTTACGATAGGGTGCCTCGATGTCAGGTTCTGAGGGACAACGGCGACGCCGACGGCGATGCCGCAAAACGCCGGAACGGGCGCCAATGAGCTGCGCTCTAAAAAGTAAGGTCAAAATTAGTTACAAGCTCCTTTGCAGCCTCTATTATACTTCATCACAGCCTCCTATGACTGCAATACACGTAGTCTGGAAACGCATACATGAAGCTACGACGTTGAAATGTTCACTACTGACAGTTCCGCATTTGCACCATTCCTGTGCAGTTTTGTTGTTATCCAACGAAACACAAAATGCGTGGCGTATGCATCAGAAGCCATGTCCTGAATATTACGCCCCATTTAGTGCTATGCGGATACTGCCTCACGACGTATCAAATCTCGAGAGCAGCCGCAGTCAGTCGCATATATACCTCCACTATCTCGCATCCCTAGCGGGATGAGTAAGAAAGCTTCAATAAATACGCCACACTGAGAACCGACTAAGCTCCACAACTTTCTCATTAAAACTTCTCCCATATGGGCAGCGGTTTCATTTTATGTTATTAAGAAGTGAAAACTGATCATTCTTCGCTGCGTGCGGCCAAAAAGAATATCAAGTAAGCTTTGTTATTGGAAGACGTACTGGTTTTCTTCTTTTTAATCCTAAATTCGCACAAAGTCTTCAGGCAAAATACACAATTCGGGATTTTGTAGACTACTAAACCTTGTGCGTAAGCTAAAAAACTGGAAACGACACTGACAGTACTATTCTGAAAGCTTGGAACATGCCTGCTATAAAGGTGCCTATTTCTTTTAAAACCAAAATATATGTCAAGAAAGACCAAAAGAGCATTTGCCATATCCTCAAGGCAATGCCGTTCAGCATATCATGCCAAGACAAGCTCTTTCTACTGAGGTAAGACTTCCCTATGGAATGCTCCTCGAACAGTCTAGTGAAACGGCATAACACTCTTCATCGCAGTCACCATTTCTACCTCTGCTACATGACGTGCCAACCAAGCGGCTTGGCTAGATTCAGACCGGCATAAAATGCTTATGTCCGATAAGTTTCCGCGTACCTCGAGAAGTCCACAATCCGAACCAAAGGAGAGAAGAGATTCGATAACATTTGTCATCGGGGTACCATAAGCAGTGGTATTCGGAAAAGCATACCTATACTGCTGTTTACTTTTCCTGGTTTTTAAAGGCTTATAATAAAAGTCTTCTCGCTGATCCTCTTCTTTCTCGTGTGTTTTACAGAAGAGCTCTTACACGATCCATTTTCCGGTCGATTCAGCTGTTTATCGGGAGTATGTACCTACGTCACAATGGCGGCCATTTTGTGGTGCATTTAACACTCTGAAAGGCTGCGAGCATATCTAATCGCCTTATCATCGCCTGCTCAGACTTTCACTGCTGAAGCTGTGCTCAGCACCACAAAATGGCGTCCATGAAGTAAGTTGAATACCCCTATAACGCCAACATACGATCGCGTGACTGTCGCGTATTCAAGGTGATATGACGACACATGACGAGCTCTAAGCACGTGACCGTGCGCCCGTTGCGATTGTTGTAGTGACCGAGGTTGCCAGTCTCTCGGATATATATTATAGATTTCAGGCGACCAACAGCAGCTTTGACGTTGGTTGCGGCAATGAAAATGCAATTACTGCTGGAGGTGTTGAGCCCCCTGATACACTTTCTTTTCGACCGTGAGGTCTAGCGATGCAATGGAAAGCATCAGAACGGTTGGAAGCATACATGGCAGTGGAAACGTTGCTATGCCGCAGCGGTGCTATTTCGGTCTTTATATTGGTATACGGAATACGGAACATCACTAGGCACAACTGCTGCTGATACGCTGGCCACTGGAAAGAAGATGGTGCACGCGCTGACACTTTCAACGGGAGCTACAGTTCACGTTTCCTTCTTCACGGCAATGGGCGGTGGCGGCGGCAGTTCAACACAAAATTCCGAGTCACTGTCACTTGAGACAGTGGCGTCCGAGTAACTCGACGATTAATCATAGATTCGTGTTGAAGGATTTAGTCCAAGAAAAAGCTTTTGTGGCGTGTCACTTAGCATCTTTCGTTCCTTCAGCAGCTCTCTCTAGAAGCATTCATTTTTGTAGGAGAAACTTCAGCTCTCGTTTCAGAATGCAGTGCTTCTGCCAGTATGACACGATAGGAACAGATGCCTCATCAGCACTGTTTTCAAATTATATCTGGTCGCATAAGAAACGTCGGCGCTGTCCGGAGGAAATGTTATTCCAATCTCAGCAATTTTTTTTGCTGTTAGTAGGTCTTTCTTCTGTTGTCTTTCACATATCTGGCTCAGTGGACACTTCCCTCGCAGTACACCGTGCAGCCCTATCGTGCAGCTGCGCGCTGACTCCTCCTGTGCTAACAGCAACCGAAACCAAGCTGTTGCAGTGGGCATGCGTGCAACATAGTAGCTATTCTATGGAATTATATGTCACAAAGCCTGGATTCAATGCCTAGACGATAACGAGTATGTCGCCTTTTCGTTGCTATGAAGGTACCTTCGTCCAAGCGTAGTGTTCGAAGAAATGGCCTATTTTCCTCGGCAACACGTCGTGCCTGCTTCGCGTGCCGGCTAAAGCAGGCAGCGCCAGAAAAGCGCACGAAAAGTGCTGCGAAGGAAGTCTTGTAGCGAACGCCATGATTGAAAATCGACAATGCTTTTCGCTGTCTACGCCAAATTAGAAAAGGTAGTCGCGTCTTGTTAACCTCAACAGGCTAAAGATCAGGCTTTCTTCAGATGTGGAATTCAAAAATTTTCAAGAACTTTTCAGGTCCCCTGAACTTTTATTGCGAAAGCAACACTACGCCATGTTTCGGCCCGTCGCGTAGTCCGTGGCCGCAGCCCCGATTGACCTTGAACAGCTGCGAAGAACAGCAACAACGCCCTGTCACCCGCAGCTAATGTGTTCGCTCCATATTCGGTTCCGCAGCGTTGAACCCTTCTCATTTTATATATGGGCTGGTAGCTTACGCTCTCGCGTCATACCCTTAAAGGATGAGCTTAAGTGTCCCTAATAATGTAGCACCTTGCACTGATGTGGCGTGACAGTGCTAATCCACAACTACTTTTTTTTTTTCAACAGCCAAGAAACAAAGCATTTGTAACATCCCATGAGAAAGAAGTGGACTCTGAAGTGCGGCCCCTGTTGGTTCAATGTAGGCTTCCATTGCAAACACCGTAGGGACCAATGTGAGGTTTGTAAAGCGGGCCGCTGTAGGCCCCCGGTGGACTGCCCACATTTGCTCTAACCGGTCCATTAGGGACCGATGCAGCTAGCCCAAGTAGGGTCGTCCCATTCTGCCTGCATTCCTTGATATGTCTAGCCAACAGAGTTCCCCGAAGGGACTTGAAGCTTTCAACGCGGGCCTCTCATCAGCCCGCAGCGGCTTACCCACATAAGCTCAAATTGGTACCATTACGCACCGATGCGCGGGTAGCCCAAGTGGGGCTGTGCCGTTCAGCCTGCATCTTTATGTGCCTAGCCACCCACCTCCCCCGTCGATCTTTAGACATATATGTGGGCAGCCGCTGAAGACGAAAGTTTTGTATCGTTTAATTAGCTCCTCCAGTAATGACATGGGACCGATGCAGACTCCAAAGGAGCAAACCCAATTGGGGCTTGCCCACACATTCCCCGCGATGGACCGCCGTAGGTACTGTAGGAGTAGCCCCAGCCCCAAGTGCTTCCATGCAATTAACCTCAGCATGATGCAATATTATCATGCACTATTTGTTCAAATAACAACCTTGTACGAAGCCACCCACCAGATTTCTCTGAGCACTAGAGCAATGTGGGCAGCGTATCTCAGCCTATGACGCCCCAGTCGCCCAAACATTAGCACAGCGGTGTGCCCATATAAAAAGTATTTGGACAATTAACAGAAGTGAAACGAGTGGACGCGTTCCACAGACAAGTCATGGATGTGTTCCGAACCACACCGAAGTGCGCAGTCGAATGCCGTCCATTGCAGCCTGGTATGAATTATGCACAATTTACGCAATTGCGAGAGCCCAGAACATGTGATTTTATGCAATCGTGTAAAGATGCATAGAAGTACTAACAAGTCATCGATAGAAGACAGTCATGGGCGCATATAATACCCATCAGAGAAATGAAGGAATATCTTCACAAAAATATGAAGGCACGCCGATGGGTTGTGCTACACTGCGGCCGATGTGGTACCCACGTGTCTTCGTGTGGGAAGCCCCACCTCCCGCAGTGCGCCCACTTGAAGAGACCTATCGAGGAATGCGGACGCACCCACCTTCCAGACCCGCTGCGGACGATGTGGAACTTCAGCGCCTTTGTATGGGCAGCCCCAATTAAGCTTGATGTATATACCATATTCCTCGCGTATTCCATGTTGCACCTGCCCTAAAATACAGTACAAGGGGTTACTGGCGGAGGCTACGAGTTTCTCAGCCCTGTCATGGCCGATATGGGACCCCAAGCGGTTTCATATGGACGGCCCCACTTTCGCTAGCCAGGAGTTTTTCACCATTTAAGATGCCTTGCCCCCAGGTTGCCGAAAAGGGAACAACGGGGGCAGCATGTGGGTGCTTCCGCTTTCCTGCCCCGCTTAATCTTCAGCTGGTGTTTCCCGCAGAGTTCTCATATTTGGTTGAACCAGCCCTCCAGTACCCTCACTGCTTGAAGTCAGCGGGGATTTAGGGGGGGGGGGGGTCTGAAATCCCCCACCAGTATTGAAGAGGAGTCCGAGACCTCTCCTGCACTCGAATGTACAAGGACTGCATAATACCGTTTATTTCACTGGTTGTCATATTTGTTGTTTCGGCAATTTTTGACTTTTGATCAGAACCATTAACATTTTCTGAAACATGAGAAAATATTAGATGCCTATCCTGTATCTGTTGGATATTAGTTTTACCGCAACCCCTTTGTATAGAATGATGTACTAAGCAGGTCAAAAACCGTTTTCTTCATCAGCCTCTTTATTTCCTTTTCCATGTGTGCTTGAACCACTAGACCCCCCTCTGATAGACCCAGACCCCTCCCCCCCTCCCTGAATACCCTACAAGAGACCTGTGTGGGCAGCATGTGGGCATGAGTTTTCTAACCGCGCCAAGGTCGATGTGGGACCTAGCGTTTTTGTGGGCAGCTTCAATTGGGCTTGACGAGGTACGTGTTTACCGCTAGAGCCCACATTCATGGTGTATCTGCCCTGAAATAATCTACAACGCCTGCGGGAAGCATCTGGGCCCGCCAGATTTCCGCCCCACCACAGTCGAAGTGGGATCTTGGGCTAGCACGCTTTTAACATGGAATCCACATTAACGCTACACCTGCACTGAAGTACCTGACAAGGGACTGATGCAGGCTAGATGCAGAAATGAGGTAATGACTGCCCAGGCGAAACCCACATGGGATCCAAGCAAGGGGCTGCCCCACTCATGGCCCACAGTGGGCCGACGTAGTTATTAGAAGGGTTGCCCCGGCACCACTTGCCCATGGGCTCAACATTGCGTGCTACTTGGGATCTATTCACTGCCTTCTGTATAAAACATGTAAAGGAAACCCAGAACCTCATTTGCTTTTTATTTTTACTGTTCACTAGAGTTCAGTGTCATCATCAAACTATTAGACTGCAGCCTGTTCCATGTCACGGTAACCTCTTTCTTAGAGCAAGTGTTTGTTGAAGCATTCAGCTCAGCAATAGCTGCTACAAACGACCTTTCCCCTCAGATTCTCAATTTATTCACAGAGACCATGCTTTCAATTCAGCTGCTTTTTTGTAGTTGCAGCCTCCTGCTTTCCTGTAGCGCCCAATTGCTTTGTGATCTTCACATTAACGGTCACCCGCTTTTTCCCCAACATCACCGATAATCCGCTGGCAAATACAATAAATATATTTCACGTGTTGACGGAGACGCCACACATCTTTGGAACATGGATGAAAGCCGCGCAGGCGCTCTCTGAGCTCCCGCCTCGGCATCTTCAGACACTGCTCCGCGCCCGCTCCACAGTGGCACCACTCCCAAAAGCATCTCAAGTTGCTCAGCAGCTCTGGTCTCGGACATTTGGTCAAAGAGAGAGTGGTGAGAGGGACTGAGACAACTATGTCCCGCGGAAACGGACCCTTCGGGGCAGTGTTTTTCGCTCTTCGAGCGAGTTGCAATGTAGCATAAGAAAATAAACCTGTTCCTTCGTTTTTGTCAAACCACTGTGCCGACTACAGTAAGGAAAACATAAAACGTGGGAATCCAACTAGGTAAGTTCCTCAACAAACGCCTATAAAGTGCTTTGACCATGAAAATCCACGATGATGCTGCGTTAGAGGACAACGAATGGGTGACCCGAAGACGAACGACGACAGTGTACAAAACGAAGATGAGACGCAGCCCAACACCGCAATGGGGTCAAGGAAAGCGGCAACGACGAACAACCATGGCATGCACAACCCCACTGAAACAGTGCCCGCTCCTGACACCTTCGACTTCCACGCGCTGATGCAGCCTGCGATCCAGATGGCGGTACGAGGCATTGCAGGGAGCAGCCCAGCTAATGCAATCGGCCTAGTCGCCACTACACCACTCTTCAGGAGGTGCTTCTGGCATCGCGCACAAATGGCCACGACAAGCGCCCAATTGGCGCTGATATTTGACCCATGTTCACATGATCAGCCAGCGATCGGGACGTGGCTCAACAAAGCGGACAATCTGGCTGCTGCCTACGGTTGGAGCGACAAGCAGACCACTTGCTTCGACTTCACGAGGCGCCAGAGTGTCGCGAAAATGTGCTTTGATGGTCTCAGTTGCCTAAAGAACTTGATCCGATTGGAAAACTGAAATGAAAAAGGCGTTCCCTGGTGAAAATCGTAGCTGGTCTTATTGGTTTATGGAACAATTCCCAGCTGGTACCAGTTGATACCAGTTGGAAATTTTCTTTGGCATCCAGTTTCCAATGAACATTCCGGGACATATGGCATTACCAAAGAAGGAACGTCGCGAAAGCGTCGAAGATTACTTGTAGGATAAGCTGGCCAAAGCAAGGCGCTGCAATATCGGTGAAGCGGCATGCATCGAGTTGTGAGAATGCAACATTTTCCTCGCCCGCACGACGCGGCGAACACCCTCTCTTTCTCTCGGGGAGCCCTCATCTTACCCCTCCTGGCCTCCTTCCCCCGGCGCTGTGGCGGAGAGGACGGGGGTGAGAGAACGGCCCCTCCTTTCCCCTCTCAGCGGACAGCATCCAGAGCCCCGTGAGAACCCCATAAAATGGCGCCCAACGTGGGGCGCCATTCTGTGGGGGTTCTCACGGGGCTCCGGCTCCGCTCCGAGAACCGAAGCCCCATCGCTAGCTCTGACCACACCCGTGGCCATGAAGACCGTCACATCGAGGCAAACCTAGCCAGCGGGCCAAGTTGTTTATTGGGAGTGCCCAGCATTCATCGTCAGTGTCGTAACAGCATCCGCGCGCTCCGGCATCTTTAGATGCTGTCCGCTGAGATGAGAGGGGAGGAGAAAGGAGGGGCCGTTCTTTCACCTCCGCCCTCTTCGCCACAGAGCCGGGGGAAGGAGGCCAGGAGGGGAAAGATGAGGGCTCCCCGAGATAGAGAGGGTGTTTGCCGTGTCGTGCGGGCGAGGGAAATGTTGAATACACACCCTTCCTCCCTTCGTGACCTCCACCTGGTCGCAGTTTTCCCCTTCGATGCTGCACGGCAGATCCTTCAGCAGGTCCATGCCGCATGGCAGGAGTCGGGACTCGGGTTGGTAAGCTCTGCTTATGGCGCCGCAGCCACAGACAGGAGGGTCACCCTCGGGGATGAAGAGGGGGCGAAGTCCGCTGGCCCTCCATACGGTCACGGGCCGCCGGCACGCCCGCAGTGCGCAGCTCGCCCGCAGCCGCGCCGCCAACCCGCACGTCGTAAATCAGGGCAGCAGACTCCATCCCTCCGCGTACAGGAACCACTCCGGCCTGCGTATCCTACACGAGCCGGGTTCTTCAGCCAGGGTTGAACCGGCGTACTAGAGTCCGGGAGACTGCATCGGGAGAGGTTGAAGTGCACTGGTATCTCCTCGCCCTCCCGTTCGTTATTCGTTCGAGCTCGAATGCTGTGAGAACCCCACAGAGTATATCATCACTGGACTCGACGGCAAATATCTGGTGCAGTCCTTCACTATTGAAGACTACGCAAAAATTAGATGAGTTTCTCCAGTGCATGCAACGGCTTTGCGATCCCGCTGTCAATTAAGAAACCAGACCCAAGACGCTGTATCAGCCACTGGATGCTCAACGTTCACACCACGTCCGAGTAGACCACTGCATACTGGCAAGTGCCCAACGTCCACCTCGCATTGGAGGCAACTAATCGGAAAAGGTATCCCAAAGGAAATACAATGAAAAAGGCAAGCCACTTTGTTTCAATTTCCCTTTGTATGGACATGTTTCGGTAACATGCCCAAAACATCAACTCAAACCGTGGTGCACACTGGAAAATCTGTCCATTGCTGTTCGAGGAAAGGCTCGACAGCCAATGATGAGACAAAAACAGCAGTCTTATGCAAGGAAATGATACAGTGGGCAGCATGGTGCCAAATCTGAAGTATTTGATCAGTGCCAACGTCACTGGGAAGCCGATTAAGGCATACATCGACATGGGAATCCAATGCATAATGATGCAGGTGAGCAAGGCAGAATGTTGCAGTTCTCCAAGGAACCTCAATGCGGTCCCTTTATGATCCAGTGGGTGCGGATCAGGAAAAGCGATGTCAATGGGCAGTTTTGAAGTGAGGCTGACGGTGGACCAGGCTGCAGTCGAAGTCCAGATTCACGTTGTCCAAGACTACGTGCAAGCTGTCCGACTAATTATTGGGCAACCCTTTACCGAATAACGTGTTAAAATGGGCGTGTTGGTACATGTCTTGAACAAATATGGCTGCGCCGTCCTTGTTGTCTTTTTTTTTTGTTCTTTTTTTGTCTCTTTGCGCTGCTATATTTGTCCTGTACCGAATAGTTGCACATTACCGAACAGCTGCAACGGTGGTGCGGCGCAAAAATACAGTGCGCATTTTCGAGGAGCACGACGAGTCTGAGAATAAGGAACGATACCTTGGCCAACCTAGCTGTACCGGCGCTACCGCCGTGTCGAGTGAACTTGGCGAAGCAAGCTGTTGTCACAGCTACGAATTACATTGGCTTTGTTGCATTGGGAAGCGACAATGTTACGATGACACATTTTCGTCCGCCTCAGGCTGCACGAGCCACGCAGTCAATATGTACCATTTGTGCGCTAAGGGAAGACGATAGGGGAGCTATGCATACATGTAGCGAATGTCTCAGACTCTGCTGATCGTCGCGCGAAACCAGACCGTAAAGGGAACATTGTGCATGGAAGACGAATATCCTGAATCATCTATACTGGTAAGCTACAACGAACGGAAGGCGATGAAGGCAATCTCGAGGGGTGGCGTAACGGTGGGCGCATCAATTTTCGACACACAAAAGGAGGCATTCATCGATGTGACTAACAAGTATCGTGACTGCTTCACAACGTGCCTTTAAAAAATTGAGTGCACAAGCGCAACTGAAGAGGATTGAGGTGACCACAAAAACTCCGGTAACATACCGCCCCTACTGCACACTCAGATATGCAGGCTGTGCAGATAATCGACACATAGAGGCTGGATTAGTAACGAACTTTACTCTGCCTACACGAGCCCTATCCTACTTGTATCGAAAAAGAACGGCGAGAAGCGGCTTTGCGTAACTTCCGGGCCCTCAACAAAATAGCTGAGGGCAGGTATCCGCTTCAGTTAATTGATGGTTAACTTTACAGGCTCCACGAAAATGACCTTTCACGAGCCTGTACCTTGCGTGCGAATATTACCAGGTGCCGTTCGATGAAGATAGTCGAGAGGACGCTCGTCACTCCGGGTGGCCACTACGATTAATTTACTTGCATACCATTAGAACTTATAGTGCAGCGAGTGTGTCCCAGTGCATAATACACGGTGCTCGTATCACTCAGACACACCTAAGTCATGGCATACACAAAGGTGTGCTGATTCCCTTGGCTACGTGTGAAGGCTCAAACAGCTAGATGCAGGTACTCGAATTCCTGCGGGCTGCTGGTCGTGAGTTGCGCTTAGAAGTGTTTTCTTCCAGGAATAAGTCAGCGACTTGGGCGAAGAGATTTCGGCTTCAAGCATCAATCCCGACAACCTCAATCTGAAAGGTATCACAAATTTTTCTACATCAGCAAATATAAACGACCTCCGACATTTCTAATTGAGCCCTTGCAGCTATTAAGGCCGTAACGGCTCATACCGTCAGTAACGATTCTGTCACACAATCCCGTAACACTATAGCTGTCAATCATCCTGATTTAGCCATTGTGGTTGCCATGGAGACCACTGCCGCTGTATACCTTTAGAGCTGTCAGTGGAGAAATTTAGTTAGTGATAGATTACAACTAATGCTAGTGGTGCTTCTGACAGTAATGATGTCATATTACTGTATGACGTCATTACATGGTGACATCATCTGTCATGATGTCACAACTGGTCACCTCGCCTGGTGTCCGATCCAGGTGTCCGTTGACGCTCCCCCAAACACCGCACCAAACAGCATAAAGACGCAGTAAAGCAGGAATGAGCGGCATTTCATTGGTTCACGGGAATTAAAAGGTGCAGTATCTGTCACGCTTCTCCGCGGACACCTGAACCGTGCCTTAGGAAAAGAGAAAGGTAGGAGTGAAAAAAGAGAGCTAGGTGTCGTAGTGTAGGTGATGTTCAGTGTAGGGCTACGCCAACGCCTTCTAGATATCAGGCCTGTGGTTCATGTGGCGACGTCGCTGGCCGTCTGACGCCGCCACACTGCTTCATACGTTTATACTCAAGTCTGCTGCATGTTGCGTTGAAAGCTTGCATTTCAGTTGATTAATTCAGTTGATTAAATCTTGCAAGGAATATTTTATTATAGACTGCTGCTTAATTACGAAACGCTTTCATTCCGGTAAAGCGCTGCTCCATGCATTTGGTGGTGTGAATTTACTCACATATATACACTAGCACAATACTATAACTGAACACTACATAAATGACAGTAACAATAACTTCGTTTTGAAGTCAATGTCTTCAATTTGCGTTCTTCTTTCGCATCAGTAGTTGAAACATCAGCGACGATGCGTTGTCTCTTGTTCATTCAAAAACTTAGCAGCGTCATTTGTTTTTGCAGATGGTTTTCTCGATCTTTCAAAGGTTTATCAGATCAATTTGGCCTTCAGATGGACCTTTCTCATCTGGAATTTGCCGCAATTTATTTATTACATAAAGGATATTGATATCGCTGCCCTCACCAGGAACAACCGAATCTCCTAAATGTTTCACAGAGTTGCTGTGAAACAGGACACAAAGATCTGCGAAAACAATCACAGAGCACTGTAGAACTGGCGCATTTCGATTTACAATATTCAGGAACATGGTACAGTCTGGGTGATTAATAACAATGCATTGAACAGGAACATATTTCCCTTTTAGCCTATCATTTCATGTAGTTTATGAAAATTTATACTGTATTTGTTATTCTGATAGCTGGTTGCAGATGCTTATAGAGCACCAGCAAGACATGCCTACCGGCGCCTTTTTTTCCTTGTCTGGGGGAGTCCATTGCTGGCAGGGCATCTTGTTATGAGTGACCCGAGGTGCAGCCAGGGAATTGTGATGGCACAGATTTCAGAGGTGGACACGGCACTTCTAGTAGGACTTCGGGCAGTATTGTTGCTTAATAAAAAAAATCTCTAATACCTTTCTTCTCCAGGGATCGACGTATCGCTTCGGGAAATCACACAAAGTCACTTCTTGTAGAGCTCCTCATCCTTTGGGAACGAAAATACTTTAACATTGTTCCCCGTCTTATAGTTGCTTGGACACACAGGCACATAAAACTTGTTTAGCATGCGCTTGCATGTTGCAGAACGAGTGCGAGAAAAGCAGCACATGTAGAAGCGACTGGCTCCACAAACTAACAGCGTGCTGCCAGAGGGGAAAAAATTAAAGGGACGCTTGAGCTCTGCTGTTCGGACACCACTTCTTGAATTGTGATGCATACCAGTGCGCATTCAGCAGTGAGCCGCTCGACTGCCGGAACATGGAAGAGCGTCTGCAAAAGTATAAAGAGATTCTCGAAAATTACACGTTAAGAAGGAGACTGGTGCCGCACCGGACAAAATTCTAAACGACAGGGAGGCAGTCGCATTGCGGTGCCTGCAAGCTGGGAACTTCGTAAATCCGGTATGGGCATATGCTTAGATGGACAATAGAAAAAACAATAAATGCAAGCACTGTGGGCAGAGAGGGACCCTCGACCACATAATATGGGAATGTGCTAGCTCTCCAGGGGCTAAAGCAAATGTAAATTGTTGAGAAGCCTGGGAAGCCTTGCTGCGGAGCAAGGTCCCCGTTCCACAGCAACAAGCCATCTGCCTGGCGGAAGAAGCCGCGAAGAACCAAGACCTCTTTGCCTACTTCGGATCACGGAGGTCCCAGCTCCCGTCCTTTAGGCCTACATGCCGGGGGCTAGGGGCCTCCTGATCTGGTGGAAGAATAAAGTTATCACATCACAATGCAGGCCTTTGTAGTTTAGGAGGCGTTGGCAACGCACCACTGCGCAATAAAGGCTTTCGTTTTATCGCACTTTAGCGGTCAAAAACAATGTTTCATGTTAGTCCAAAGTGCCCCATAAAATTTTTTCATACACGTTACAGCCAGATTCACCAAGACAGCAAAGCCACTTACGACCCTCCTTTGCAAGGGAGTGTGTTGGCCCTGGAATGACGATCGAGAGGCTGATTTAGGGAAATACAACACCTAATGAGCAAGCCAACACTTGATGCACGTGGAGCGAAGGAAGCAGCACGCACACCTAGGGGCAATAGAGAGATCTAGAAGTGTACTACAGGGTCATCCACTTCCAGATATAACAGGATGTCTAGCAAATCACTATTTTCAAAACCCCACACTTTTCTAGGTTTTCGATTATTTCAGTTCAAATTCCCTGAGGCTCAAGTGTAGCTGCTGATGATGAGCAAAGGTGAAAAATTCAAAATGAAAAGCTGTTTATTAATCTCATTCTGCAATTTACAATAATGAAAGGCTGTCATTAGTGTTAATGGCCGTTAACGTCAAAAGCTAACTGAAAATTAAAAGCACGTAGATACCAGCCTCAGAGCATGTGAGCCACCCTGTACAGCCGAGCCAATCCAATCCAATACAGCTGCACGCACTCTTGTCACTTTTGCGCTGGCCGCTGCCGGCGTGGTTATTCTTGCATTTTGTTGCGTACTACTATCACGCAGCACTTCCTCATATTTTATTGAGTACCCACCTCACGTGCATATGGTTGTATTGTGACAAATCAACCATGCGCTGGCGTCAAAGTAATACATCGCGCTCGACCTTGCGGTGCGGCCGCCGTGCACTGGCGAGACAGCACAGGAAAAATCACTTGAATAACATACTTGCTCTGTGCCAGATTAAAATGAAAATATGCTGCAGAATATATTGTGCAATTTTCCGACTTGTCAAAATTTTCAATGGTTTCCTTGACGTTCCACTGATTTTTTCCAGTGTATAAAATTTCCCTGACAATTCCCGGTTGCTAGACACCCTGTATAGCAGGATCATTACTTTCAAATCAACATAGCATCCAATGCAGGAGCATATCAAAGCAAAGCGACACAAGCAGAAAGGGACATGGAGGTGGTGCTCAACATGACCTGCCATTTAGCTTTATTGCATGACCGAGTCGGATGCAATGGCGCTTTGAAAGCAGTGAATGTTATAGCTAGAAGTGGGCGAGGCTGTACAACAAAATGAAGATGCCTGCCATTGCCAGTATATCAGAATGAAGCGATAGAAAGGTCTTCCCGCAAGCTGGTGGCGCCGCTGCCAAAATGATCCCAAGTTGCTCGGTCGCTCCGATCTCGGATATCTGGTCGGAGAGGGAATGGCGAGGACTGAGTGAACTATGCCGCTCGGAAGCGTACCCTTCGGGGCCGTGTTTGCACGCCGCTCGAGCTAGTTGTAACGTGACGTAGGGAAATAATCTGGTCCCTTGTTCTTGTCAAACCACTGCGAAGACTACTCGTTTTCATGGCACCTTGCTCGTTCCAATCTTCCCTGGTGGCAGAAAGAATAAGCAATTAATACAGTAGAGTCACATTAACTTCAAGCGATGAGATATCTGTATGAAGAATCAGAAGTGCAGCTTAGGAGGTCCGACAGCGGCGATGCCCAAGTGAAGCTTTATCATAACGGTCAGCTCGCAATAAGCGTGCATTTTCAGCATCGGAAAGCACCCCTTTGCACCGAAACAAGGAGGTGCTCCCACCGAACCCATAGGACAGTTATCAACGTGCAAAGCAAATGTTTCAGCTTTGGCTGTGGCCTGAAAGCATAGGATTTTTCAGAAACGTGCCTTGCCTCTGCTGGCACCGCAATATCCTGAAATGTTGCCACCCCAGTATACACACTGTAGGGCCTACGCATCGGTCCTGTGTACATGAGGGCAGCACAATGGGGCTTTCCCTTGTCGACCTTACCCACGAGGGTCCCATGGGCATTTCTTGGGGTAGGTTTGACCATTTCTACATCTAGTACACTTCGGGTATTTGAGAAAATGCAGAGTAATGACTATGTTGAAACATCCTATCCAAGCACAAATTGCACCACTCACACGAATTCGCTTGGGATCCCACAGCAAGATCCCACATTGGCCATCACGGTGCTGGAAAATTTGCATGCCCCTATGGCTCCTATAGAGGTCCCTTGTAGAGTATTTGAAGGCGAGTGCACCATAATGTGGGCTCTATGTGGGAAATATTTCAAGCCTAATTGAAGTCGTCCACAAAAACCCCTTATAGATCGGACATCGGCCATGGTAGGACTGGAAACAGGCATGCCCACATGTATCCCCCATGTGAGATACTTGAAGGCAGGTGCAGCCTGAATGTGGGCTCTATGCAGCAAACTTTGCCAAGCCCAATAGAGCTATCCACACAAAGCCGCTGAGGTTCCATATCCGTGCACCCACATGCTGCCCATGTCGGTCCCTTGAAGCGTAGTTGACAGTATTTATTCAAGTAACTTCGCAGGCTCCTTTGCATAGGGGCATTGTGTGGGTGGATATAAATGAAGTACAACAATGTAAGAGCAAACGCAATGAATAAAGGGAAACATTACAGAATAGTTACCAGGGCGTATTGGCAGACAACACTAAGGAGGAGACAGCTACATAATATAAGGTTGCATGGAAATGGAACACAAATATGAATTGAAGCTAACAAAAGCACATTTATGCGCATTCTATAAAATGTCAAGTTATTTTTCCTAAGAGTGTATAGATTTAAGAAATTAGACATTTATGTCGGTTAACAAATCACTGAGTACCGTCATTAGGAAGGTTATTCCAATGGCATATGGCATGTGGGAAGGTAGACAAGTTAAATACTTTGGTATGATCAAAAATGCACGTGAAGCTATTGCAATTGTGAAAGCAATGATATACAGCATGCTGTCTATGGGTAAAAGTGTCTTAAGCCTTAAGTAGAGCTGCCTACACAAAGGCACTTGGGTGCCACAGTCCTGAGGGTTCTGGTGAGGTGCTTCATATAAGGCTGACATTAACAAAATTAGCCCATGATATTGCCTGAGGATACCATGGGAGCATTTGGGGCAGGGGCTGCCCCTGAAGTACTCCCCCTAACCCCGTGGGGGAGCCCCAATTGTACTTGTCCCTTTAAAGCTTACAGAGGTCCTATGTCAGTAGGACCTCAACAGAGGCTTTAATTTTGCAAGGAAGCCTTGCCTGGACAGCATTATTCAGAAAGATTTGGCTTTGAGTGATTGCAGTTGCCCACCCTTCGTAGGTAAGGTGGCATTCCATACAATTATACAGTGCCAGACTGCTTCTCAGGCTGTTGCAAAGATGAGAAGATTGATGCCCAAAATGTTCAAATTTGAAAGCTCAGCCCCCCCCCCCCCCCCCCTCCTGCCTTTAATAAAACAATCCCTCTGCCTAGGCTTAGTAGATACACTTCTCCAAACAAGAAGGTTACCAGCTCAGTGCCAATTACCCACAGTACACAGCTAGCTTTACCTCCTACCCAGCCATGTCATGGAGGTCAGTGCACAAGCAGAAACAAATCAAGCATCAACACATAATTAAAAATAATTTATTTTAAATGAAGTGCATGTGGCAAAACGAGAGTCACAAATCCCATTAGCAAAACAATGTAAACTTGCTGAGGCACCCTTCCAAGGCAGCCGATAGGCATATTTGCACCACTTGTCCAAAATCAACGCACCATTATCACAATGACACCATAGGTACATACTATATCTGCCAGCTTGCATACTGACAACAGGTTTATCACCTCAGCACATCAAGGATTGCACTCAGGTATTAAAAAGGATTTGCTTACTGCAGAGCTCATTAGATACCCTTGGAATTGATATACCAAGGATCTGGTTGCTCACTGCAAGCAGTCTTCCTTCAGCTGTTAGCTAGAAAGAAAGCAGGTGTAAAAAGCTGTCACAAATGAAAAACTAACAAAACGAAGGTAAAAAATATTATGAAGAGCAATTTGAGACATTTGAAGGAAAAGACACGTAGAAGCTCTAGCAGCATCAACAGAGGTTATACACAGATGAGAAGAGAACGATAAACAAATGGTAAGCCATCAAAAGTTCTGTGGGTTGACAACCATTCCCATACCGGGTAAAGAGCATAAAATATGATAGAATAGACAAAGCTTTTAAAAACAGTGCCAAGAACACTCATCCTGTCAACCTTATCTACTTGTTAATTGCTCTTGCACTGTTTACCCAATAGTGATTAACTAAAGTAGTAAATTAAAACAAAGTGAAAGAACAAATTCCTCTTCACAAAAACAGAATAAAGTTTTAGCACGGAAGCCTAGACAGAAAGTGCATGCACGTATGCACACTGTTAAAAACGGCCCTGAGGCACCAGAAAGCGGCCAATCCCCATTATGTGCCAAGCAAGAAGCAAGGATGACGTTCTCATTTGGCAGTCTGCCAATTCTCTCACTGTTGTATAAAGCATGTGCCTGAAGCAGGGCCTGTGGAAGCTTCTCAATCTCTCTTGTTCTTCTCTTCTCTTGTTAACATGTGCCTGCCTGCAAACTATGCTTCACCTGTAATATAAGTTCAACTAATATAATGTAAATAATATGTTTCCTTGATCTTCTCTCATCCTAAAAAGGGCACTCAGTATCCTCCAAAAGAGTGTCCCAGCCCCAGACTCATAAATTAGTATGTCCCATGTGCGTGCATATGTGGAACCAAGCATTTTTAAATAGACATCCTCATGAATATTTCCAAACGAAGACCTATTAATCCCTGCCTCCATACAATGCACGAAATGCAAGGAGCTCTATAGGCCAAGCTTGCTGCCTTAATTTTCAAACTTGGAAACTCATGGTGAGGCAAGAAAAGGAAACAAATAAGAAACGCTCACCTCGGGTGACATTTTTAATGTGGCTGAGTGCGAGAGCCACAATGGAATTGAGAGTCATGTGGGAAAACCCACCCTGTGAACAACGTAGATCATCCACATGCTTACGGATCTCCTGCCTGCATGAAAAAAAAAAAAACTATACAAGGTTTGTTGATGGGTGGTACACCTCCCCATCTTTGCTCTCTACAGACTCTACAAAGCTACACAAAGCAGCAATGTGCTGCTAAAGAAAGTTGTAGCATGTATCAACTTCATCCCTGTTAACGAAAAGGCCTGCAATAAAACATCCCTGGGTTACTTGTGAAGTCATTCAAACAAAACATTGTGTTAAAAGGCTTCGACAGGTCGAAAGGAACAACAGCTCATAAGAAAACCAAGCTAGCAAACGCTATTTCAGACTTTAAACAAAAAGCAAAAGAAGGCAAACAACTCTACTTCCAGATTACACTTCCAGATTTACTCACCAATTATCTGCAACGGTTTTGGAAATGTTTTAGCAGTGACAAAAGCGATGCCTCTCATCTATCAGTAGAAGAGAGGGTTAAAAAGGCAAATGCGCATTATTTCTTTTGCTCAGTATTTACTGTCAATAACAGTGTTATACCCGATATAGAAATATGTTCCAACCTCTTATCATCACCGGCGCTGCCATTTTTAATCTACTCGGCCTGGACAATAAGCAAGCAACTACCGTAAAAACCCAAATATAATACGAACTTTTTTTTCCAAATTCTGTAGCATCAAATTTCTACCTCGTATTATATACAGATCCAAACAACTTTTAGTCCACATTCACAGTTCCGGTTTCGTTAAGCGGCAGTCACATACGAGCGAAAAAGTCAACGACGCCAGCGCGGCGAAAGCGGTCATGGTTCGCTCCATCGCCCACTGGGGAAGACGCATGCCCGAGACAGCGCGAACCGAGAGACGCAAACCGAGAGAAACGGCGACGACGCTCTGGGTAGGTTGTGTGGCTGGCATAGTGGCTTGGTACACCGCAAAACTATTGCCAAATGCAACAGTCATAACGATTGCAAGAATCAAAGTTATTTTGCGACAACATGGCAAAGTAAAATGTATTTACAACAAATCGTATCGAATATGAGTTAACTTGCACAGTACGAGAAGTCACGTGACCCCTTGTTTTTTTGTTTCAGTTGCGATTAGACGTTCTTTGAATCCTTTGCTATTCCCCATTGTCTGTACAAAGCGAAAAATGTATGCGGTAGTGCACAATCACAATGCAACACAGCAAAATAAAGAAAGCGAGTGAAATGAGCGACAGCGACGTACGCTTACTTCAGGGCGAACAAGCGAAATTTTCTATTTCGGCAGATCCGAGTGACAAGCCAAGCAACACATGCATTTCTGTTCGCGGGACGCGTGCCACCGTCACGTTCGCGTGAGTTTTCGCGTACATGTGATTCAGCCTTTATTGCTCGGCGCTATCATCATTAATACTCCTTTTGGAAGCTGCGTCCCCTAGTGGTGGCGCGACTCCCTGCAAGCTACGAGGAACAGCTTGTGGCGTTCCAGCGACATGTAATATCGCTGCGGAAGGGTCACGATTTCCAGCTGGGCCAAATCGGGAATGCTGACCTGACTCCCATGTACCTTGACATGCTGTGGGTGCTCACAGTGAACGAAAGAGGCTGCAAGTAGGTTTGTGTCCAATCGACAGGAAATGAGAATATGCGGGTTACCGTAATGCTGGCCTGCACTGAGGATGGGCGCAAGCTTCCGCCCTATGTTGTGTTTATACGGAAGACGCTGCCCAAAGGTGAGAAACTCTCAAAAAATGTTGTCGTCTAGTGCCAGGACAAAGGTTGGACGGACGAGACTTTGCTACTTGACTGGGTCAAGTCTGTGTGGTGCCGGCGACCTGGAGCACTGCTGGAGTTCAGATCCCTGCTTGTGTTAGATGCCTTCCGCTGCCACCTGGCCAACTCAGTAAAGAGGCTACTGCGCGAATCGCGCACCGAACTCATCATCATTCCGGGAGAGAAGACGTCCCCCAATTACAGCCGCTAGATGTTTGTATTAACAAACCATTTAAGGGGGGACACAGGTCTTGAAGGCGGAAAAATCGCCCAAAAATCAATTTTTAGAAAACTGAAGTATTAGAATCTACAACTATTATTCTCCGATTCCACCAAGTTTCTCACCTCTCGTGTCAATATTTGAGGCGTAATATCAATTTATAACAAGTCGGCTGGCTCATTTCAAGCTGATGTTTTCACTAAAATAGCGCATTTTCAAAAAAGTATAGCTTCCGTTCCACGGCCGCGCTCACGGCGATCTTGGTCTCTTTCGAAAGAGTGGCTTTTCGCCTTCAAATTTCGCGCTCTTGCGCGTCGTTTCGCTCATTGGTTCGATAAAAACAAAGAAAAGAAAAAAGCCACAGCACACGTTCCTATTCGTTGCTTCGGTGCATGTGACAAAAAGGGACCCTGTGATTGGCCGTTCGCGTCTCGCGTCGTCTGCTGCGCGCATCAGGGCAGTCGGAGCCGTGCCCTTAGACGCCATCTTGCCTAGTGCTGTCAGCCTCGAACGCCTCGGAGATCTCGCAGCGATGTCTACGCCAACGAGAAAGTTTGCGATGCGTCATAAATACGATGCGAAATAAATAAGTTAAGTTGAGGACAACCCAGAGGGCTATGGAACGAAAAATGGTAGGGGTAACATTAAGAGATAGAAAGCGTGCAGAGTGGGTCAGAGAAATAACTCAAGTTACCGACATTCTAGTGGAAATTAAGAAGAAGAAATGGACATGGGCAGGACATGTAGTGCGAAGAGAGGATAACCGATGGTCGCTGAGGGTAACAAACTGGATTCCAAGGGAAGGAAAGCGTAGCAGGGGGAGGCAGAAAGTTAGGTGGGCGGATGAGATTAAGAAGTTCGCAGGGGTCAAGTGGATGCAGCTAGCACAGAACCGGGTTAAGTGGAGAAATATGGGAGAGGCCTTCGCCCTGCAGTGGGTATAATCAGGCTGCTGCTGATGATGATGATGATGATGATGATGATGATGATGATGATAAATACGGCAAAAAAAGGAAAAAGTCGTCGATCGGCAATGCTAAGAAAGGTGCTTTGGTGTTGCGAGACGCCGAAAACGAGCAGATTCCTGCGTCCAGTGACCGTGTCGACGAACCTACGGATCAGCTAGGCCTAGCGGGCCCGTCAAGCGAGCACACTTCAGACGTTGTCAGCCACGTTCGTCATGATACAATGCTTCTGACGCCTTCCGATCTGGCAAGTGAAAAGAGAAAAGCCGACGCCAAACTGCGGGAGTTGGATTCAACGCCAGCAACGAAACGTAAGACAGACTTTGCCGCCAGCGATGCCGCGATCTGCCCGCTTGATGAGACGAGCTTCGCCGTGATTTGCATCGAGTCGATCAACAGCCTCCTTGACGGTGCAAAGTGTAAAACGTGTGGAGGGAGTGTTAAAATCGACCGAGGTGATCGCGAATACGGCCTCGCTGTCAAGCTTTTCTTGACATGTGTCAACTGCGGCGACAAGGCATCGGCGTGGAGTTCGCCGCGTGTGGACGGAAAGCAAAGTGTAAATCCTTTCGCTGTGAACATTCTGGCTGCGCGCGCGATGCAAAGTACCGGCAACCGGCGGACTGCATTCAACGACATCTTTGCCACGATGAATATTTCCCATCGTGGACTGCACACGAAAACGTGGCAGAGCTACGTAAAAGAAAAGCTGACGCCTGCCGCGACGCGTGCAGCCGAGAAAGTGACCGTTGAATGCGCGGAGTCAGTCCGGAAGCTGTACGATGAACTGAACGTTGTCATGTATGCAAGGCATTGCGACCAATTTATGAGCGCCTCTCTGACAAGAAGCTCCTTGAGCGATGTGCAAGGGGAAAAACCCAAAATAATAATGAGAGCCTGCACTCTCTCATATGGGCACTGGCACCAAAAGAAAGGCACGCATCCCTCTTCAGTGTTGAGGCCGCAGTTGCAGAAGCAGTCTTGAAGTTTAATATAGGGTACCAAAGGACCTCGGTAGGAATTTTGAACGAGCTGTGTTTGAATCCTGGCCAGAGAAGTGTGCGGCGTATGGTAGAAAAAGACAAGCTTCGGTCCGTTGCATCTACAAGCAAGCGTGCATCGGCAGAAAATTTGCAGCGTGCTCTGAAAAAGCGCCACAAAGGTGGTAGTGATCAAAATGACTATGCCCCTGGGGCATATTAACAATGTCTGGTAGTTGACATGTACATATTTTTTACTTTTAGTGATTAAAAATGACTTCAGTTTGTTTTTCTCATTTTCTCAAGATGTGAATTTTGGTCTCCTGTCAAGTTGGTGAATGCGATATCTCAACACCCATTGCAGATACAGCAATGATTTTTGTTTCAGCATTAAGCCAAAATGTGAAGCACACAATGTTGCAAGCAGATTTCTTAATTATTGCTTTAAAATTTTTTAAAATGGCACTTTTTGTGACCACTGTGTTTCCATGTTACGACTACTAAACTTCAATGCGCAATAAAATGAAAAATAATCATTAAATCAAAAATCTGCTTGCAACATTGTGTTCCTTATTCATTCTAGTATATAGCTATATGCTAATAAGAAGTTTTTGTGAAGTGGTTTTCTTCCTATTGTTTTCACAGCAAGTGCACCATTGTTCTTAATTATCTCAACGCCTAATTGGTTCAGAGAAAAACTAATTGTATTTTTGGAATCAGCACCAGGAACTGCACACGTGTGCCAAGTTTCATCACTTTAGTTCAAAAATTAAAGAAAATGGCTTTAAGACCAGTGTCCTCCCTTAAGGATGCTGTCAAGCAGTGTTACCAGGAGTGCATAAGGTCGGGAGACCCTGAAGTAACTGCTTCCGGGCGACTGAAACGGGTCTCTCCAGCAATCGTTTGCGGCTGGATCATGGATGCTTGAGCCAGCATTCCTGAAAAGCTTGTTTCCCGCTCTTTAAAGAAATGCAGCATCTCCAATGCACTCGACGGGACGGAACAAGACTTCTTATGGAAGGATATGTCTGGCAAAGGACTTTCGAAGAAAGTTCGACAGATGACGACTGACTATGGAATGAAGAGCGCGAAATGCTGTGAAAATACATGCTTTCAAAAAATTTGCCTCACTCGTGTATACGCGGGTGAAAACATTTTTTTTTTTCATTTTACTACCCTAAATTGCACCTTATATTATATTAGGGTTTTCACGGTAGTCCCAACAAAATTCCAAACCCATGTTTAAAATAATATTGTTACGCGATGACGACGACAAAGTGTTTCCTTCTCTTGCCTCGCGGAAGGGACAAGGTGAAGACGAAGAAGTAGGACTGGTTCAGTGTTGCTGCTCTCTGCTATGCCAGTTGAGGCTGTTGTAAATATACTGTAAATACACTGAGTTTCCACATAACATCTTGGTGGAGGTGCGGCCGCTGATCCCGGCGTCAGCCTCCGCACGACGGAACTCCGCAGCGGCCGCCTGCTTTCGTGCCCAACAATGACTCAAGATATCGCCCCAACACCAACAGGGGCCTTGCCATCAGTCATTCTAACCCACCCGCGCGATCCTGGCAGTTTTACTGGTACGGGCACTACGGACGTGGATGAGTGGATACGAAAGTATGAACGTGTGTGTGTGAGCACCTATAATCACTGGGACCCCAACCTCATGCAAGCGAATGTTGTTTTTTACCTCGAGGGCACTGCACTAGCCTGGTACGAGACTCATGAAGACCAGCTAACCAGTTGGGATACTTGCAAAGAGAGACTCCGCAAACTCTTTGGAAAGCCCCTTGGTCGAGAGCTTACCGCACAGCGAATGCTCGAGAGACCCAGCCCCAGACAGCTACCGAATCATACGTGGCCTACATCCAGGACGTCCTCGCCCTTTGCCACAAATTAGATCACAACATGTCCGAGTCCGCCAAAGTTGGTCATGTCATGAAGGACATCGCAGACGATGCATTCAATCTGCTTGTGTACAAAGACTGCAACACAATTGATGCAATCATCAAAGAATGCCGCCGTTTTGAAGAAGACAAAAGTCGTCGCATAGCGCACTCATTTGTCCGCCTTCCAAATACTGCCCTAACTTCTTTGTGTCAGGACCTGCCGCCCCAACACCAGCCAGCGTCGACTGAAAATGTGACCCGTATCGTCCGCCGTGAACTCGAGGCCATCGCTCCCGCTACCTTGCCGCCCCATTGGCCGACGGCCACCACCTGGACGTTCCCCTAATTCAGGCCGCTGTTCGCCAAGAGCTCGCCACCTTGGGACTTAACTCCATTGCTGCCGTCAGCCCGCCCCCTGTTGCCGACGTTCACGCAGTTTATCCTGGTCGACCTCCTTATGACCCCGCTTATAACCCCGACGTTTGCAACTTTTATTCTGGCCCGACCTGCCTACGTTGCCCCGCGTCAATGTAATTCAGATGAATGGCGCACATCCGATAACTGACCTATTTGTTTTGCTTGCTCCTGCGTCGGCCATATCGCCCGTCATTGCCGAAATCATTGGTTCCAGCCACAGAAGTCCTGCCTTCCACCCTCCTCTATCTACGATGACTGCTCTCGTCCCTTCTCACCTCGTCACGACCCTTTAAGCACAGCCGCTGATACCGAGTCTTCACACCTCAACCAATCCTGAACGCCTGTAATCGCAGAAATCACGCAAAATTGGCTTTCTAGTGCCGCTCCGTGGCTAACGCAGCAGCCTCCTCAGGCGTTGGTAGTGTAGTGCAACACCAGGTGGCATTAGTGGCTGCAGTTGATTTCTTTGTAGGTACTGTATATGCGCGTAGCACATGCAATTTTTGCGCACGTGGTGCATTCGCCATCTTGTCTGTTGTTCTGCGTCTCGTGCACGTCTCGTGTGTCTGCAGATTTACGATGTTGGTTCGCGCGGCATGTTTCAGAAGTGCTAGGCCAGCCTTTCTGCCTGTATTCGTGCGGCTCCGCTTGTATCTGCGGCATCAGTTCGTTGCGATGAGTTCAACAGCCAGAAAACGAAAAGTTTTGTCATTTGAAGACAAACGTGCCATTTTAAATACGGTCTCCACGAGCGAGAAGAAGAAGGATGTCACCGCTCATTTCAACATCCCAGCAAGCACCCTGTCAACAGTTTTGAGTGCGGAGGAGAAGATTAGAAGTACTGTGGAGTCAAGAACAAAGGCTAAGAAAAGATTGAAACTGTCAACATATGATGTGGACAAGGCAGTGTTCACATGGTTTTTGGGCACGCGAGCCAGGAATGTGCCCATAAGCGGAGCAATATTACAACAGAAGGCGAAGGATTTTGCGTGCATCTTGGGCCATGATGACTTCAAAGCAAGCAACGGGTGGCTACAAGGTTTCAAGAGCCGACACAATGTCATCGAGAAAGTCATCTGCGGTGAATCTGCCTCTCCAGACAGCGTTGCTGCTGCTTCGTGGGTGGCTGACATGCTTCCTGGAATACTGAGTCGCTTCAAAGCGGCTGAAATCTATAATGCCGACGAGACGGCTCTCTTTTATCAGATGCTTCCGGGCCGCATGCTAGCACTTAAAGGAGATGACTGCCGCGGTGGAAAGCAGAGCAAACTCCGCGTAACAGTTCTACTGTGCACCAACCTCGACGGCACTGACAAGCGAGTCCCGCTAGTTGTGGGAAAAAGTGCCCGTCCCAGGTGCTTTAAGGGAACGAAGCGTATGCCTGTGAAATACACGGCGAACACTAAAGCGTGGATGACTCGGGCAATATTTTCTGAATGGCTGAAAGACTTCAACCAGGATGTCAAGCGGTAAAGCCGTCAAGTTTGCCTACTTCTGGATAATTGCACTGCGCACCATGTTGAAGGCCTGCAGCTGTCTCACATCGAACTGCACTACTTTCCGGCTAATTGCACATCACTAATACAGCCACTAGACAAAGGAATAATCAATAGTTTTAAATGCTGTTACCGGCGCCGACTGATACAGAAGCTTTTTTTGAACATCCGTCTGGAACGGGAGCTGAAGATCAATATTTATCAGTCAGTTGAAATGCTTGCTGCCTCCTGGCAAGAAGTCAGGGCAGTTTTTTTTTTTTAGTTTTTTACTGTAAAATAAATGCCTGAAGAGTGAGTTCACCTTCACTGATATCTGAAGCCTTTCGGTTTCGTTTCTGCATCATTCGTACGAGCCTTCATACAAAGCCTGCATGTAACAAAATTACGAACTTTTGTCAATTTCGTTATATCCAGGTTCAACTGTATTTCTGTAGAGCTGCTCTGACTCTTTTCATCATCTTTTGTTTAATATTATGAATGTAATGCCCACCCGCTATGGTCTCAACAAGAGACTGGCAGCCTTGCAAACAAATAAACATTTCAATTATCAATAAGTTGTTTGTAATTTTCATCCCACATTGGAATTGGTGGCACAAGAACAGAGAGAATGAAGGAGGAGAATGCAGAGTGCACACGACAACTCTACAGCGCTTTGCGAAAAGTTTTAATTTCGGATGGGGCGAAATAAAAAGAACTCACTCCGACATGTGAGGCAGCTGTCTCTTCACTTTCCGCACTATCTTCATTATCTGCATTTCATTCTGAAATGTAAAGCAAATAGACAAAGGTTACGGCAATAATGAAGGGAAAAGGCAAGTCAGGCTAAACTGACAGTTGATTAGCATCACGCAACAACATATACTTTATTTTCACCGAAAGCAATACTTATAAGACAGCAACTTGTTTGGCTTATTAAAGAAGAATGTACCAGAACAGGTCATTAGCATGCAGTACTTGCGCGGCCAGCACAAAAGGCAGAATTTAGCATGAGAAAAATGTTAAATCAGCCGATGCATATTTATCAAAATTCAGCATGTGCTCCTCGCTGACAGGTAGAGCCTGAAGGCAGTCGACTATAGTTGCAGAGAGCATACCATGATTTGTATTGTCTTAGAAAACACAGCAAGCCATTCACAAATGCCGATATGGTGCTGACGATGCCAAAATTAATCACAAGGGTTGTATGTGATCGTACTTATGTGCAGTTAGTGAACAAACACGCAAAATCGATGATAGCACAGCACGCCGTTTGATGAGCAAACGCACGTCCAATTTTTTTTCACTCAAACAAAGTGCTTAAAAAAATGCATTAAGTGTGACTGCTGCTTGAGTGTCCTTGAAACCGCTGAAAGTTTCCAAGCACACTTCACAATAGCCCACTACCAGCCAAAGGCCACATACTCACACCACTGTTACCGAATGTACATGTGCAAAATGTCAAATCAGCAATTGGTTCATCAGTTTCCGACTGAACAACATAGTTTCTTTCACACCCACGCAACCTGCTTTTACAGAACATGCATGCTGCTCCTGGCCCTATGGGGCTGGGTCAGGTAGGTCACCGTGGCATAATTGTGGCAGGGGCTAGACTACCACCGGATTTGTACCTGTTGTAGGCCGTCATTGCACCCTCCACCGAAGCGGTGGCAGAATACGGTTGTCTGCACGAGGCAGCAGAGGTGGCTCAGCTACAGAGCCAGTAACAGGCCCATGCATTTTCTTTTCCTTCTTCCTACAGTGGCAACAAAAACAATCAGATGCAAATGCAAGTGACGCAACAGAGACACCGCACAGCATTTGCTTTTCGGTGGAGGATAAGGCATGGCAATGCGGCAGAGGCTGCGACCACATGATAGTATGACAGCAGATTCCATTGTTCATGTGACCAGCAAAGTAGCTTCGGTTTCAATCCACGCTGCTGTTCTTTGGAAGCGGAGAAGTGGCTCCTCTGAATGGCCGAACTGCAACAGCAGCACAGAAATGACACCAGCGCAGTTCATTTTTCGCGGCCGCTTTGAATGCGATTCTCTCACTAATACTGCTGCAGTTGCATGCAGTAAAAACAATGGTAGCATAAATGGGGAATAACCTATCAGTGTTTCTCAGTTTAGTATTTTCCTCCAGAGTCCTTTTAAAGCTCAGCTAGGCCAAACAGAAAGCTGGCTGCATAACGGAGGTTTAGCTGAGCATAAAGATAGTACCAGAACCGGGCATCTGATTTCTTCTAAAGTATGCTCTATGGAAGGAGGCAAGTTGAGAGGGCAGTGTTTGATAACCAACGCAAAGGTTAAGGCTAGCTTGTCAGCTTCCCAGAAATAAATGCAGAACAAGAAGTTTAGGAGGTTAAACATTTCTGTTCAAGCAGCATACCAGTATGATCTGCCCTACAAATTTTGTAAACATACAATAGCTTCACATGAGATGGCACCAAACAGGGTGCTTCTAGAACTAACAGGCGCTCCTAACTTGTGCTACTGTTTCTGCGCGGTGTAACGCGGCGCACGCCACCTGGGAATTGTTGAAGAAAATAAACGTGCTTGCTGCTCATCCCGACAGGGGGGGTGGGGGGCGAAGACAGTCAAAAGGGAAACGGAAGTAACAGAAAGGTTACGCAAGAAAGCAGCGTTTCTCGCTTTGCGGGAAGTACCCCTCCAACGCCCCCAGTGCTGAAGGGGCTATAAATAGAACAAGAAAACGAGGCCAGGGCAACCTTGTCCAGGAGCGTTTGAAAGCAAGAGTTTTGAGTTGACCCTGACCTCCTCCCGAAGCGCTCATACGAGCCGTCGGCAAAAACACCAGCGACAGCTCTCCGCTGTCCTAAGTCTCGCCATCGAGTTGCCGCTGCACAGGCCAGCGACAGCTGCCTGCTGTTTTAAGTCTCATAGTCGTATCTTGTCATTAGACCCCGCTGCAGATGCCAGCGACAGCTCAATCCCTGCTGTCCTAAATCTTAGATGCACCGAAGCACCGCCCTAACAGAGAAGCAGATAGCTTTGTCGGGGGCAGCCTGCACTATTTGAAACGACAAGACTTAGCCCTTTGTGATTCCGTCAAGCGAGCATCTCCGCAGGTATTCGTACTCGCGGCAACAGTATGCTTATCATGCTTCTGGTGAGGAAACAAAACAGGCACTAGATGGACCACGGAAACACTTATTCTTTTGCTAGCAGTAGATAATGCAATGAAAATAAAGCAAAGCTGTAGACTGAAATCAGTCTGTACAACAAATGGGTGATGCCAACAAATTTCGAGACAAGTTTTGCTACGTGCCGCCGACAGTTTTATATATAAAACCCCTTTACAGTCGGTTTTGGTGACGACATGGTCCTGAAGATGCTGTCTGGTAATTAAATGTTTACTTACAGGATATGTATTGTAGCTTAATAAAAAAAACAACTAAAATACCTTCCATTCGTCTCTTATAATCTCTTCATGCCATTTTTTTTCAGCTACAAAATTTCTTTGCTTACATCTTCTGGAAGCCTGACAAAAAAACCATTTAAAGAAACTGTGCTAAAAAAAAATTGCCTCGCGATTCTAGGCATGGTGCGTGCGGCGATGTTACCTCGTGGGATACGACGGATACGATAAAACTATCGGATACGACGATAGTTTTATCGCCGCCCGGTAGATGTTTACCGCAAAAATTTGTCTGCTTGTTTTATAAAAATAAAATACTGAGAAGAGAATGACGTGAAAACTAGAAACCCGCGAGCACCATTGCTCGTGATTAGGGAATGAGCACTATCATCATCGCAATCGCTGTCTGTTGCCGAGCAAAGGGTGCGGCCGTATAGTCAGCGTCATTGCAGATTGTGCGTCCGTGCAAGATGGCGCCGCCCACATAGAATGCGCGACAGCTCTAGAGATGGAAGAGCAGATTCATAGGGATTTCTGGCAGGGTTTCAAGGTTGGAAGCCTCGTGAAAAAATGCGGGCATTTGCATTGAACGACTTTAACGATCATCAAGGCTGGGGATGTCCCGCAGTTCATCCAGTCGCTAATCGGTTTCGTGCACGGAACAAGGACTGCTGCCGGCGTACGTGCTACTAGAAGCGATACTCACAGCGATTGTCAAGCTTCAGCTGCTGCTCAAGTGAGCGTGAATTTCCGACTTCTTAAAGTATGTTTGAGTTATTTTATGGCTAATAATATAGCCTGTAATAAAGTGTTTAGTTAAAAGTTTAGTGCTAAGAGATAGGAAGCGTGCACAGTGGGTCAGAGAAATAACTCAAGTTACCGACATTCTAGTGGAAATTAAGAAGAAGAAATGGACATGGGCAGGACATGTAGTGCGAAGAGAGGATAACCGATGGTCGCTGAGGGTAACAAACTGGAATCCAAGGGAAGGAAAGCGTAGCAGGGGGCGGCAGAAAGTTAGGTGGGCGGATGAGATTAAGAGGTTCGCAGAGGTCAGGTGGATGCAACTAGCGCAGAGCTGGGTTAAGTGGAGAAATATGGGAGAGGCCTTCGCCCTGCAGTGGGTATAGTCAGGCTGATGATGAAGAAGTGTTTAGTGCTCCTTATGTTGATTAGCATTGTTCAACCCAATTTACTCGTCGCTGGTAAGTAGGCAAGTCTGCATGCATGGGAAAATATGTGGGTGAGTGCTTTTTTTTATTTCCTTTTATTTTTTTTGCCGGTCCAGATATATCGAGAATTGGTTATAACGATTAGATTTTCTGGTTTTCTCAATATCTTTATAAGTGGACTGTACTGTAGCACCAAGGCAATTCTCAACCCACAAGCCACTGAATACATGCTCCTTTACCAAGGAGGCAGTGGTAGTGAAAAACATTGATTATCAATGCCCCTAGTCCAGGGCAGTAGAATAGAGTTCATTAGACAGACAAGGTATGTTGATGAAACCCAGCTGATTACACGCACACCAGTGCTTAAATGACATCCGAAGAGGCCAAGGAATGACTCAGCCACTTTTCTAGCACAGTATAGCGTATGGTTTGAAACGTTAGAGTAGATTGCCAGACTGAAGCACTGTGTGGACAGTGCCACGAGATATGGAGAGTGTCTGGGTAGCCATCGCAGTGAGTGCACATGGGCCGACCAGGACAGTTACTGATATAGGACGAATGTGTTGAGTGAAAAGGGAGTAGGTTTGGGCTGCACGCCATAATGCAGCCCTCTGCGCGAGTAAGTTGAGGTTGTAGAAGAGGAAAGCCTCTCGGGGTCGCGCTTAACTCCTAGATATGTCCACAGCGCTCCTAGCAGGCGAGATGGAGTGTTCCTGAAGCTGAATAGGGTGCCTGCCGTCCATTGACACACAAGGCCCAGAAGGGTTACGAGGAAGTTGGCGTGAGGTCATTCCCTGCAACATTAGAGTGGCCCAGCGTCGGGGGGGATGGATACAGATCAACGGTATGCTAGATGATGTGCCGAGGTGGCAAGCGAAAAGGAGTGAGGAGCTAGGCGGCAATTCAGTGTTGCATGGCAGTGCAGATTCCCGATGGTCGGGAAAATTACCGTGCATGAAACCTCACAGTGCACCAGTGGTAACGCGGTTTTAGTGGAGATGGATGCAAATATTGAGATCTCGTTTTTTAGGGATGGTTATGCATCAGCATCGTAGAGGACAGCATCGAAACCCCGGCACTGTGACACGGTCACCGGATGACTTTTTATTCCGAGGCAGAGGACAATGGTCCTCAAGTTCACATGGCACTTAACAGACGACGCAGGAATCAAAGCAGGGCCTGCTGAGTTCGTGACTTGCGCCATTTTAACGTACCCCCCTAAGCAAAGCATGGCAGCAGATGGGCCAGGCCATATTGCTAGAAACTGCTTGCAGCTGTCATGAAACAAACAGTACCAAAAACCAGCGAATGCACCAGCAAAGGGTGCAGAAAGTCATGCTGGTGGATGACAAAAGTGTAAAGAATGCACCTGTAGGTGCAATCACGACATTAACTGCTAAAATAAAAGTACCGTAGTCAAAAGTGACCAGGCAGGCACAAATGGCCTGGGAGAGGGAGTGCAGTCGTGAGGTGGCATTGCTTTACGCCACCATGCTCGCTGCATGCATAATAAGAGTTTGGTGCGTAGTAAGTGTCGGCTAGAGCTTTTGTGTGGTCAGAGCACAGCAAATCTTGCAAGGGAGATTCGGTTTATATTTGTAACGAGCGCATTGGTTTGATACACCATTTGCAAAACAGATCAGTAAAACAACACTTTTCTCATTTCATGAGTCTGTACACTACAACAGGTCCACGAATCTCGAAATTGAAGCAAACCTTCTTTTGCAGTGCCTTATGTCCTACAGCGTTGTGCTCTTCGAGTATGAAAACATGCAGAAACTGTGTCTTCTTCTCTTGTGTGTGTCTTCCCGTGCACTTTATCTTCAGTCAAAAGATGCCTCAGTTCATGATATCCCCAAGGTGACACAATACAAAACTTAATGTTTGTGTTCATGCAAGAAGCAGGCAATAATGAGCAATCTATGTTTGTGAAGTTAACACGGTGCTGTCAACAGATATTTTCCAAAGTAAAGTAATAGACCCTCCCAGACCCTAAAGGCCCTCCAAAGAGGGCCTTTAGGGGTAACCTGAGTAATTAAATAAATAAAAAGGATTAAAATCGATCTGCACAGAAATAAATTCTATAGCACTGCCTCAGAGGAAAATCTATGGTAAATGTTTCATTAGGATATCTTAACGTTCAGAAAAATCCCCAAGTTGCCCTTTAACCATAGTAGATTGTTCTTGCCTCCATTCAGCAAGTGTTTAAAACATAACCAACCTTGCTACTAGGTTGGCAACCAGTGGTCCTTGTTGACTCCAAGTCATTAGAATAGAGGCTTCCTTGCTCCAGGCGCTGCTCGAGCTCGTGAAACCCCAACTCCTGTGAAATCCTTGCTGCAATGCATAGAACTCTCTTAGTGTGGCACACACAGAAACTGCAGCAAGAATACACAGGTACAAAAACTACAGGGCTTCAATGCTGCTGAACTGAATGTCGAGCGATAGCTCTATTGATATAACACAAAATGTTGGTTTCCACGTTTATTATTGATTGCTTTCACACTGTAACGATTACAAAACAAAGCTTTGTGCATGAAACTGCCACAGTTTCTATGTTTGTTACTAAAACTGCATACTGGTATAGAGGAAAGAAAAGGCACCATATCTGCCACTCTTCTCAGTGGACATCTCACTGCCCCGTAAGGAAAGGAGGGAGAGAAAGAGCTGCTACCCCCCAGTAGAAGGCTCCGGAATAATTTCGGCCACATAGGCTTCTTTAACCTGCACTGACATCCCATCATTAACACCCACATTCAAATCCAACCAATGCAGTTATGTTTCGATGGAGACACATAAAGGCCTCCATATGCTGTTTCTCCCGAATTCAAGAAATCATCTTAAACAGTTCAACAAAACCTGATGCGGAATATAAAGATTTAGATAAATTTCACCATCGTTCATGCTATCAATGACAGGAACATAGAAAGCACGCTACAAGCCCCAGAAAATAATGGCTGCATATTGACAGAGCCGGTCCAAGTTTCTAACAGCACTGCTACATGGCGAAAGCTTGAACAAGGGAAGAGAGGGAATCTGAAGTCTGCAGACCACTATATTTATGAAGCGGACCTGTTTGCTCTGGAAGTCCTATGTAAAAACAAGTACAACAGTCAAAATGTTAGTGAGCAGACTGCATCTTCGCTCCTCCTACCTTATTCAAAAATGCACTTTGAAGAACCATCTTTCCCCTCACTTATAACCCTGTCAGACAGGCATTTTCAAAGGCTATTGAGACAAGAGCCTTAATTCTCAATAGCTGTCGAACAAGAAATCAATGAGCTGTGATGCTGCTACTCAGCAAACTCTACCAATTACATGAGATTCCATCATTTGGCACCAACGTTTTGAGGCACCACCGTCGCCACCAACAATTTTTGCAGGTATGCAACCAATCAGACTAATAGTGAAAATGCTAATAACGAAATGCATATTCGTTACATCAGTATTATTCACTTCCCAAGTGAATAATGCTTTGTAGCATTCATGAACTTTCCAAGAATCTGGTACATTGGTTGTTCTATATATACTGCTGGCAAGCAACAACACTGTGCCTGGTGTAGCATTTCGAAGCCAATGCCCTTCTTTTTTCTTCTTTTGCAAGATAAGTTTCATAACCTGAAGTTCATAATTCCCATACACTGCTCCAGTTTCATTCCCTGGCGCGCTACTGTGCGCTCTACATCTGGGAATGCACGCTGCTGTCCTTCAAGAGCCTTCAAAACCTAAAGAGTTCTATGCTTACTTGACAGAGTATCGACTCAATGACAGTTGAAGCCATCCACGGCAGCACAAGGAAAGACAGACACGCTGCACATCCCCTCATACCAAGCCTATGACAGCCCCTAAAAATATCAACTTTAAAAATCACTGCAGTGCTTTGGTAGACCTCTGTGCCATGGAAAGAAGGGGTCACCATTCGAGAATTTCAGCCTCCACAAAACCTATACCACAACGGCCAACTGGCTCTGGCATCCGGTTACTTAGTCAAGAGCTATTCTGGAGCCCCATTACAGCATCCCTCATAGCCTGTATGCAATTTCGGTGCATTGAATACCTTGTACCACCCTCGTAAATCAAAGAGATTCTGCCTAACAAGTGCTGCCTGTATAAAAGTTTGCTGAAATTGTGGGAGATGATCTCCCATCGTCCCCTTTAAAGCCAGCTTTCCCTGTGGTAGTTGCCTTAGCTACCTAGAGATGATGTCAGTGTGGATAGTTAACGCTACTATCGAGAGATGACGCCAACATTGCGGCAGCACGAGCGCCAAGGAAGGCCTTGACCCTGCGCACGCGGGGAAAGGCAAGTGTCTTCAGCATCGGGAACTCGACACTCTGCAGTCGCCGGTGAAGCAAAGCCTTGCGTGACTTTTCCCACATGCTCACCCTGTCCGGCCTCGGAGATAATCCCGTGCCCTAGCACGGGCAAACATTCGCCCATAGCCCTGCTGGTAAGTCGGGCGACCTAGATTCATTAGTGTTTTATTGCTAGCTGGCATTGTCATTAGTGCAGTAATAAATGTCTGTTTGTTGTCAGCACATGCTGTTTCTTTGTTCCCAAGAGCACGGCTTGCATTGGTCGGCGTGCGTTTAGTAGCACACGCAATCACTAGCTGGGGTCGGTGGTTTGAATTGTCAGCCGCGACTAAGCGGGGAAAACATATTAATCCCCCTATTTCACCCCTCAAAATATAATGGAAATGTTCAGTGCGATATATAGTCTGCTTCTGATAAACTGAATTAAGCATGAACCACAGTTTACAACTGATACACTATGTTATTGTGGAGTACACACGAGTACAGTATTTTGAGCATATGGTCTCTTAAGTTCTCAGGCTTTCTGCAAGCATTGAAGGTGAAAAAATGAAAGTATGAGCTTCTCCACACCAATCATGACAGCATCAAGCCCGCCTGGACCACATAACCATGGAAGGCCCATTTTCGAGATTGGCCATTGGCCCATGTCTCCTTCAAGAGTCAGATCCACCAGAGTAACAGCTGCTTTTGGACAGCAATTTTCCGCAAGAACACATAATGATGCCAATGTAAAATGCCATTTACATTAGAGAAACTCCCTCATACAGTTATCCCTCTAAGGGCGAGGTGCATCTCCAAAGTTAACGCTGCGAGAATGGGAAAATTGTTTACACAGTGGTTGCGATTCCAATGCTCCAGCCCCTTTGTTACTGCAATCGTTGTGTTGGTGTGACTTATTCTAGCAATTTATTTGTGCTCCAACATTACTGATTATGCTGCACCACCGCAAGACCGTCGCGTGCATCACATTGAAGGCAGAAATAGACAATCCTGCAAGGAAAGTGTGTGCTATAATGGTCAACTTGCCGGAGTAAGCTGGTTGTTGTCCAAGACTAAACCCTGAAGTGCACTTTTATTGCATTTTTACACTGAACCATTTTTCAACAGATGCGTGACCAGAGGCCAGCAAAGGCAATGATTTCAGTTTTTCACAGCTCTGCAGAAATTAACGCTCACGCACACACACACAAAAAAAAAACCTATTTACCTTAGTACCTTTTTCAAAACATTGCAGCTGCTGTTTTTATTCCTGCAACAGCCCCACAGTCTCAGAGTAGTAAAAAAAATATTGGGCAAGCGTGGCACAGATTCATGGCAGACAAAGGTGCATAACACTGACTGAAGGGACGAAGCGGAATGAGCGGAATGAAAAATGTTCTCCAGTGTCTTGCTGTTACTCAGTCAATCACTCTGCAGCACTGAGCACCTCTGACTCCCTATTACGGTCCAGTACTAATCTAGCCTGCAGCACACTTGTGTTTTTGTTATTTCACTTCCTCATTTTTTTTAACAGACTCGTTTACCGCAAACAAGCTGAAAGCATTTGCCGCAAGTTTGCATTGCACTCAACTACGTATTTGTAGCCTTCTGTACTTTCTGTGCCTGGGAAAAGGAGAGAACAAAGGGAGCAGGCTGTCAGCACTAGTACGAACTTTCGCCGCCACATGCCACCGCCGCCGGAGTAAGATCAAGTTCGCTCATGGATATGCAAGCTGTGGCTGTGTTTGTAGCTGTTCGGTCGTCAGTCTTCAACTGCATTTGTGTTTTATCAAGTACAATCAAAATGTTTTTGAAAGGGAACCCCGAAGCACTTATCGCTATGGGCAATAAGCCCATTTTTGACGCATGTGTTTCCGCTACTGAAGTGAGGGAACCCTGAAGCACTTATCACTATGGGCAACAAGCCCATTTTAGACATGTGTTTCCACTACTGCCTTACAATGTGCTCGCGCGTCGTCTGATGCGCTAATGTGTGAATTAGAATGGTCCAAAGCCCCAGTGACTTTGACATGGTCAGCCATCTAACATATGCCCACATTTATGAAACTTTGAAGCAAAATGTTTAGCCGACAGGCAGAAATCGATGATCCAGGAAATAAGACATGTTTTATTATTCATGGGCTATATGAAATACTTTTGCTATAAATTATGGCTTCCATTATGGAACAAGATGGTTCAGAATCAAAAAATACCAAGCAATTTCAAGGGCCTGTATGTACCCCTGAATCAGTGGTGCCGAAGCACTAGTAAATTTGTCGAGTGAGAGATATCAACAAAACGAATGCAATGGAGCAGGGAAGAGAAAGTTGCAACTGGAAGTAACTGCATTAGATTTTCTCCAGGCCATTTGAAAATGCACCTCACAAAACATCACCAGAGTTCTAAAGCTTGAAATGTCTGATTTACAGCAAAAGACTTGTTTTTCACGAAAGCTTTCATAACAATCTAACAGTGCTTCTGTATAACAGTCTAACAATATGTTTAAAAAGGAAAAAATACTCAATAGTGGAAGTTGAAAGTTGAAGACTCAATAGTGGAAGTTGAAAACATTTAAAAAATGTTGCCCTTTGTCTCTTGCAGGCCTGTTTTACAAACGCAGGTATGTTCAAGTAATAATTCTGTGTGAAGAGTGCACTAACCTGGCGTGTTTACCTGAGCCACAGTTTTCGGTTGGGGCTTGGGCTCAAGAGAGAGGGGGTGGAGCTTCAGTTCATCCATGTCCACAAGTGCAAAGTAAAAATGAGCTTCTGCCCTGTGTAGACACTGCCTCTAGCTGTCTGTGTCAGCCCTTGATACTTGTGGTCAGATAACTGCAGCACATCGGGAGAATTTCTTGAAAATGCGAACCTCATAGATGAAACATTAGGACTTGGGCTAGTTGATTAGGCTTCATACGATTGAAAAAACATCAAAAAGAAAGGGGGGACAGGTTAAACACAAAGGCATGCAAACGGAGCAAGGTAATAAGAGAACAGTTATTACAGGGCAAAACGCCACAGAAGCAAGGTATGCTACAAAACCTGAACAAAAGAATGCAGGAGCGTGCAACTATTTGATTACACAGACGTGTCCCTCCTCCGTGTTGTAGCGCTGCGTACGGAAAGCATCATGCATGGTAGCAGCAGAGGAACATTTCATTTGGAAGGAAGGAAACCGCGAAAAAGGTCGATCGACACTTGGCACACACGACGATCGAGCATCCGTTTTTAAGCTTTTCTCCATTGAAAACGAACAGTAGCAACATGCCCATCTTTCGCTCTGTGTCTGAATACTGCACTGCAAATGAAAAACCTAAGGTGACGAAATCTGAATTCCGAAGAAAATCACCTGTCTTTAGATGCAGAACTGTCATATCTAGCTCTGACCGCCTAGCAGCTCGCAAGTCTCACAGCCCCTTTCAACGACTGCCCTTCGTTTTCTTGTTTTCTTGCTAGCCCTGTAGCCCTAGCCCTGCGGCTACGGCTACGACCACTCAAATTCTATTTTCAATCTTGGGACGGACAAAAATTGATCAACCATATACGTATCGAAAACATAAAGTATTCAGAAAACTCAAAAAATAAAAATACTGATTTAATTCAACCCCAAAATTAAACATGACTCAGCTCTGTTTCGGTTTCGGTTTTGTATGCAACAACTCTAGAGATGCGACAGATTGCTTCTCCCAACTAAAGCCCTATTGCGCTGAATCCTTGAAGCCCAAATTTCTCACAGAAACGGCGGAGGCGAAACGAAGTGGCGTCCGTGTGCTGTGCGATGTCAGCGCACGTTAAAGATCCCCAGGTGGTCGAAATTACTCCGTAGCCCTCCACTATGGCTCCCCTTTCTCTCTTTCCACTTCCACTCCCACCTTCATCCCTTCCCTTACGGCGCGGTTCAGGTGTCCACAGAGCAAGTGTGACAGATACCGCGCCTTTCCCTTCCTGCAAACCAATTATTATTATGATTAAGCGGCGTTTTGTCGGCAGTATTTTATAAAACCAAATTTGAAGTACTTGCCTGATTTGATCTGAAGAAATCGGATGTTCGTATCGTATGTGGCGAAGCAAAAAAGGCATCAGCCACCCCCCTTCCTTCCGTCGCCTCAGCCGCCGCATGCGATAGATAATTGTTTCACAGGAAGGGTAAGGCGCAGTATCTGTCACACTTGCACTGTGGACACCTGAACCGCGCCTTTAGGGAAGGAAGGTGGGAGTGAAAGTGGAAAGAGATAGAGGGGAGTCGTAGTGGAGGGCTACGAGTAATTTCGACCACCTGGGGATCTTAAAGGTATATTGAACAAATATCCAATAATATTGAGAAAGCATCACAATTGCATTCTTAAGACACGATTTCACTCGTACAGACACATCTTTCGGGTTAGTTGTGAGCGGATGGCTGTATTTTTGACGTTTTCTGAGCGGCCGCCGGGTCAAAGGCAGCGCGCTCCCGACTGTTAGCCGGCGGGTGTGACGTCACAACTTCCCTCAGCAACGTCATGGCCCCGCGATCCCGCCGCCGCCGCCTCCGCACCTCGGTTGACTGGCTACACGCAGTGTCTGTTCCCCCGCGTCGCACCGTGCACAATGCTGCGAAGTGTGGAATGTTGCAGACGAGGGAAGTCAAGGGGGACGCGTACGTACGCGCAGGGAGGGAACGATAAATTGTGCGCAGGAACACGAGCAGCAAAATAAAAAAAAAAACACGTCCGTCTTTGCGTTTTGTGAGTGCCACGGGGGAAAGGAAAAATGAACAGGTGCAACCGACCGCGATGGGTGTTGTGACGTGATATCCGGTTTTGTCAGAGATTTCATAGAAGCCCGCTATAGGTGCGGCGACTAGGGAAATATTAAAATACTTGCTTTCCGCTCATTTCTGTTCGTAAAGTAGGTTGTTTTGATCACTTCCAATGCGATAGCTACAATCTGCGCTGGAAATTTCGGCGGAAATTTTTTATTCAGTATACCTTTAACGTGCGCTGACATCGCAGGGGTAGCAGTACGTTCCTGGCCCCACACCCGCCGGGGTGGCGCATGGATGACGCGCGACTACTGTTCCCAAGGACGCGGGATCGAATCCCGGCCGCCTCGGCGGCCGCTTTTCGGTACGTGGAGGCGAAAAGCAAGGAGTCTGTGTGCTGCGCGATGTCACGTTAAAGAACCCCAGGTGGTCGAAATTTCCAGAGTCCTCCACTTCAGCGTCTCTCATACCTAGGTCGCTTTGGGAACCTCACAAACCAACCACCAAAGTTCCTGGCCCGACGGGGCTGGGACGGTAGGTCAACGCCGCTTGCGGCGGTGGCTAGCCAACCACTTAATTTTATCTGATTGTAGGCCGTCATTGCACCCGCCACTGCTTCGGTGGTGGACGACGGCTGTTGTTGCGGCGCACGTCTTTCTCTCCTTTTTCCTTTCTCTATTTCTCCTCTGTCCGCACGAGGCAGCGGTGGCTCAGGTATACAGAGCCAGCAAGCCCGTGCGAAATTTTCTTTTCCTTCTTCCTACAGCCACGACAACATCGCACAGCACACGGACGCCGTAACGCTTTGCCTCCATCGAAACGCAGCCGCCGCGGCTGGGATAGAACCCGGGAACTCCGGCACAGTAATCTGGCACGTACTGCACCACTGCAGTGGGGCTATAGTGCTCTAGAATGTTGGGCAGTGTGACGACCGGCGCCGGAGAGCGGGCCGCTTTTGCGATGACAGGAACCGACTACCGCGAGAGGGCGCGACGTGCAACAGGGGTGCCACGTTCGCCGCTCGGCGCGTAGCGGCCGCGGGGATAGCGGGGGTACAGACGAGGCGTGCGGTTCTTTTTGGAGCTATTTTGACACGCTGCGCAAATGGTGCGATATTTAAAAAAGGGGCTACTTATTACAAGTGCTTAAACTCATCCCTACCATTCCATTACGTTAATCTGGAGACGCCGTGCTCGCTTGGGCAGTCCTACGGAGCAGCGCGCGATGTTTTAATCGCTATTTCAAACTCTTTCAACATTTCTTCCTGCGGACAGCCATAAATCGTCCAGATGAGCTTGTACTTAATGTTTTCAACGAAGCGTGATGTTTTGCATTCGTTCTTCCAGCAAGGGAAAAAAGGCTACTGCCGAGGAGCGCTATTAACACGCGGAGAATAACAGTATACATGCGAATCAAAGCTTGTGCTTCGTAAGGTCTCTTAGGAACAGCTTATTTTTTACGAACCTTATTTACGAACACCTGCTTACATTTTGCTGCTTGTGCTTATTAATACATAACAACGTTTATCTTAAATCGTCAGTAATTTGTAATATATCTCTTTAATAGGTGTTCTTTATGTGCCCTATAATCACCGCTTATATAAATTACAAATACAGTGTGCGAGCAAAACACATTTATTTATTACCGTTCTAATGTAAAGCACTGTGGTATTTAGCGGCAAAAAGGAAAAAAAAAGGAAAATATACGTGACTCAAGCATTTATTCTCTGTTCGTGATTAACAAATATATATATCGCGGACATTTGTTTACGTGCCGCTGACCAAAGGGTGAACCAGCTGTTTAGATTTAAAAAATGTCAAGTACAGCTAGGACAATACTTCAGACAAAATATGAAAAATTAAACCTGTCACATATACGTATACGAGGGAATACGTTCATATGGGCACTTGAGAGCGGACGCTTTATTGGCATCAAATGGTACAGAGCAAAAAAAAAAAAAAAAAAGAACACTCATAATTGCGCGTCGTATTGGCAGATATGATGCAGTTCTTGGCGCGCACCGAAAGAAAACGAAAAATGCGAAAACGGTGACGGGCACCAAATGCACATGCAATTAGTATAAGGCCGAATTCAGATGCGGACACTAATGCGTGTCTATTCTTCGAGTGTGTTGTATGGAAATGTGAGAAATCAACTGAATAAACTCGCCAACTACTGCTTGCCGGACTATAATCGGGCTACTTGCCGCGGGTACTCTTTGCAGAACTAATCGGGCTATAATTATTAACAAGGTTGATATTACGCGTGGGATACCCCAAGGGAATTCAATTATTTTCCCTTTGAGAACTCTTGTCTTGGTTCGCTTACTTCGCAAAAGCGAAGCCGCAAAAACACATGAACTTTCATTATTTCAAGTGTGAGCTTTCTGGTGCTCTAATAGGTAACATTTTTGAACCTCCACATTTTAAATGGAGGTTGCAAAATCTCAAGTGCAAAGGCGTCCAAAAGGATCGTACACCCGTGCCAAATTTTTGGGCAAATTGCGACTATAGCTTGGAGCCTATGGCGCAGTTTTTGTTCGTGGCGAAAAACCGTGCCGACCTCACAACCTCTCTTTCGCTGAAGAATTATGTAGCGGAAGCGAATTAGGCGTACACTATAGCCTCTGCGTCCTCTATTTTCCATCGTTCTTTTTTTTTTTTTTTTTCAAAGCTATCTTTTTTTTTTTTTTTTTTTTCACTTTATATGTGCACCAAAACAGGACTAGAGCGATCTTCTGGGGTCAATGACTTACATATTACCGGTTGCTTGAGCACGCAGAATAAAAACTACCTAGAATGAAAACATTTTCTGGAACAATTAGGTCATTGTCAAACTATAATGCATTGAGATTAAAAGTCTAAAGTATAGCGCGCATCTCTGGGTACTTAAAGATACCCGTTACAGCAATGTTCCAATTTATGGAAAGAAAATAAAATGATTTGTTCTTATATTAGTGTACAGATTTACGAAGCTGTTGACTTAAACTTCGACGCTTATATCTACGCGTTCGATTGCAGCCTTTTTGTGTGCTTTCTTCTTGATTCCCAGGCCTCCATTTGGTTCTTAAGCTCGATTGTTTCCCTTTTTTTTATTGCCTGTCATATTTCTCCATTTTTCTTCGTCTTTAGCTGCCTGCTTTCTTCTCCGTCGTGCGTTTGCTGCGCCGCACGACAATTTCAAACGTTTGTTCACATTCGCGGTCGCTCTTTTCACGGCGCTGCGTGCCTCGATCCTTTCTCCCTCCCTTGTAGGCGACACGTCTCTTTTTTTTTTTTCTGTGCATCCTTTACTTCCCACTTCTTCCACCTTTTCTGACCCATTGTGTTTAGTTATTTAGTAGCCGTTTACCTAGTGTCGTTCGTTTTTCATGTCTCTACCTCTATGCGGGGTAGTCCATATTTCATTCATTCGAACTGAATGCCGACTTTTCTTGTGGCTTCAGGTAACTTACTGTAGTCGGCATAGTCTGCGCGTGAAACAACGGAATATATATACTATTCTTGACTGTTTTGATAATGGGGTTACTGTGGCCAGCTTTAGTCAGCGCTCGAACGCACATGTTGCATGTTTGACTTCTTCATACATCCTGTCTCCACACTGCCCTCTTTTCAAAACGAGTGCATTTCTGGACGTCAATTAGGTGCTTCAGGAATGCTAAAGCAAGCTGTACGGCGAGTGAAGTGTGGTGTGCGAGTCTGAATTTGTACGCCCTCTCCAAGCTGTTTTCTTCGGAGCCCAGCTCCTGTTCATGTTGCTTCCGCGAGGTGTTGCCGACGGCCAAAAGGGAAAATAAATTAGGTGATTGCTAACAGTACTGAGCCCCATTAACCGGCATATTTATAAAATCTTGTCGCGAATAGCTCGAGACGACGCACAAGCAAACAAGAACGTACAGTGCGCGCGGTACCCACCCTGCTGCACAGCGCGCATTCGCGGGCGCCCGGACGGCTGACACACCAGTTGCTGGTGGCGCCCTCTGCGCTGCGGCGCCTCCGTCATCGCAAAAGCGGCCCCTCGCTCCCATGCATTTCGCGGCGCGGTCGACACACTGCCCAATCTTCTAGAGCACTATAGTGGGGCATGCGATAGATGAAGCGATGCATGCTGGGTAATCCGCCATGATGTCGTTGGCAGCTATGTTGGCACACGGCCGGTCTCGAGGGAGAGAGCGCGCGCAAGCGCTCTCTCTCTCGAGACCGGCCGTGGTTGGCAGCAGACGATTCACGTCACTGCCACCAGAGTCCATGGTCGCGCGCGCAGACGATGCTGGCGAGATCGGTCAGGCCGACTGCGGGTTCTTCACAATTCCATACATATATATATATATATATATATATATATATATATATATATATATATATATATATATATATATATATATATAGTGCGAGTGCGAGAAGGCAAAGGATCCATAGCGACGCGGACGGCTCGCACGGGGTCAATTCACACGAAGATCGACGCCAATCCCCAAAAGTATTAAAGTATACTCGCATCTAGAAGTCATGAATGTCGGTGATGTTGATAGACGGGCGGCCACAGGTCCAGGCGCATATAGTGCAGTCAGTCGCCCGCCCCGCACCGCTTTGAATTTCTCCATAGCGCGCCTGCATTTTCGGGCACAGCATCAACGCGTACTTACGTTCCTCACTGATATCTTTAAGATATCTTGCACACACGTAAAGGCAGCGCACGAAAAGCCACGTATTTGCCCGGTGGACTGTCGAAAACGAAAAGGCACTCGCTCCATTCAGCCTGGCTGCGCTGCCCGCCGTACGTCTGCTGCCAACGGCAGCACAATGCTCTGGGAGGCATATTGGACATCACCACGGCTAATTTACCCAGCATGCATCGCTTCATGCAAGCTCCCTGTATTGCTCCAAGCTCTTCTGGTCGGATCAAGTGCACCAAACAAATTCGGCATTAAAGAATACTTCCGACCGAATGCCATTTCTGTGAGAAATTTGAGCGGCAAGAATACAGCGATTTAGCTTACAGAAGCAATTTACGGCGCGCATGTAATTGTGCAGCGGTCTGTATATAAAAATGTTTCTTCCCCGATGTTCATGCGTGTACTGCATTTGAAGTTGTCATTGGCTCATGCGGATGAATAAAATGGTGAAGAAAGCAAAACCCGCCTTTCGAAACCAATTGAATCGTATTATGTGCACTTATATTTGCAGTTCAGGGACTATAATACAATGCTCTAAATGAAGATGATCAGCTCTGAAGGTGGATCCGATTGCTATAACGCAAATGCAAGCCTCTGAATTTTGCAATTAATGTTAAATATCTGGGATTACATTTTAACTGTGCCTTTTTTGTGGAATGAGCACCTCTCATGTCTGCAAAAGGCTATGTGCCACCTCATGCGTATTACATAACAGTATCTGATACTATGCCACTTACGGTGCGTAAAATAGTTGTCAATGCTTTAGGGTACAGCATACTGCACTATGCATTAGTGTTTAGGGACACTGCACCGATCAATGCCATTCTGCACTCATTGCTAAAAATGTAGGTTATGATCTAGATCTAGGTTCCAATTCCGATGTTTTTAAAGCACTTTCATTGCCAAATTTTGCTCGGCTTCTGATGAAAACTGTCCTTAAAATAATTTTGGAATAATAAATACAAGATCCAGTATCAGACGCGGCCCCTTGGATCTAACCAAAGATACTGCATATATCAACTGCATATGAAGGGTATATCAACAAGTGAACACCTAGCATTCTTCCAGCTAAAACAAAATACAAAGTGAAAAACATGTTGAAATACGAGATTGAATAACATGTTCATGGCTTTTGTACAATTCAAAAGTTTTCCACAATGTTTTGGAGATTCATGTGTTACACAGCGTTACAAATGCGAAGAAATGCGATATGTTGAAGTTTTGATATGTTGGAAGATATCTCATATTTAAATGCATGTAATATGATCAGAGATTCTATTCGCGCGAACTACTACGAGAAGAGCATTCACTCCGCAATGCAATTTTGTACAATTTGAGTCTGTTTCCTTTTTTGTGTAAATGTTCAATTTTGCCTCGCTTATATGTATGCTTCCAGCGACTAGTATCAGGCTTTACTGCTCAATCCCTATGAGGCTTTCGCAGGTCAGCATAATTATTAAACTAGGTAGCTTATGACTGTAGGCCAATGTATGTACGTGATAAAAATTACCCACGACTGAACTCCAGCGAGAACACTTTTATGTTTTCGCTTGGCGGTTTAGCATAGAGAAAGGAGCAAAGCGATGTCAGTAAATATAAGGTGAAAATTACTAGTCTGTAACCCTCTACTACAGTAACTCTTTCACTCCAACCTTTGCAGCAGTATAAAACATTTGAAGAAGATGATCTAAGGGTTAGAGGTGAGGCTGTGAAGTCCGAGCTGGACAGGTCCACCTCCCAATCTGCCCACGTTTGGTTTCCTTGGCAAGTCCATTATATGAAAGGCATGAATGATACTCTGGCTTTCCCTTCCTATAAACCTCCAATTTATGCAGGGTCTGCAAGGTGCTATAAACTGTGCATTGTTAGTGCATGTTAAAGCCCTCCGTGAAAATGATGCAGCTGTGCAAAGAGGCTTGCAAAATGTATGCAGTGTCACTCAGGGCTGTGCACATCTTTGCCTAAGAGTGGGACAGTACTACACTGTTGCAGATGATAGTAAACAGTTTTGGCACAGTTTCCTTGCGCAGTTTGATGTAGCTGAGGCAGTGTGGTGACGAATGCAAACTTCTTGGGTGTGCTGACAACTTTCACAGACTACATCAATTAGACTAGTGTGTAGCCACATAGCTGGCTCAAATGGTATCGCGCCACACTGCAAGAGAAGCCGCAGAGGCTCTTGCCATTCTGGAACAATGCAATGCAATGCAATGCAGTATTTAGCAGAACTATGCAATGCAGTGCAATGCAGTATTTAGCAGAACTATGCAAGATCACTGGTACACAGTTTGAGTAAAAAAAAAAGGACTTTCTCAGCTTTTCTCCAAATAAATTTGTGGAGATCGGGGTTATTCAATAATTTGAACATTTTTTCCGGTCCCTTGAAGTTCGAATCAGAGTTTGCTAGGCAACAGTCTAAAGCAGTAAATTGCACCAGCACAATCTCGCCATACAACTAAAGATGTTACTACAGACTATTGAAATCTCTAAGTTAACCCATGGTGGTGACAATTCCATAGGTTACAAACAAGAATAGCATGGTACTGAAATGGAATCTTTATTGGACAGACTTGCGCCCACAAACTTAACTCTGCAATGACAACAGCAACAAGCACACACTGGTCATCGAACAGAATGGCTGCCGTTCTTAGCTGTGCTCAGCTTAAAGCAAACAAATTTTTGAAATAGGTATTGTAATCGCCTCGCATAGATGTTTTCACATACCTACAAAATGTAAATAAATCTGATGGTATATCCCAGTCAGAAATAAAGTAAACCACATCACAGCGGCTATACAAGCATGAAGGTACTAATGAATGAATGAACGAACTAGACCTTGGCGGCAATATCCTATTCCCACACAAGACCAGCCACTTCTACAAAGATGATTTGTGGCGCTTCCACTAATTAGACAGCATAGTACAATACCAAAACTGAAGCACATATTAACGACAACATGCCGTAAATCAGTGTAGAGGAGGAAATCGCCCAAGACTTACTTCCAAAGAGTTGGCAGCTTGACATGTATGATCACATGTATGATCGCACGTATGATCACATATATATCACAGATTGCACCCTCTGCAGAATGGGGCTAAGACTGCACTTTGCCTAGCAGCCCGCCACCTCCTAATGCAAAGACAGAGATTGTTTCCAGACTCTGTGCAGCCAAAAAACTTCAAGTTTCAGTATAGATGTCTGGGATATTTGACCTTCGTGCCTGAAGGACCTGAAGAGTAAAACTTTCACTATAAAATTAATTGCACACCAACACTTCACCATAATGCATAAATGCAACAAAGTACTGCCTACACAAACCCTGCCTGTCAGCACAAAACGTGCCAAAGGACTTAAGTTAGTGACAATACTGCCGCACATCAAACGTTTTCTTTAGGAGCATCAAAAGCTGTACATACACTAAGTACACCTCCGAGCTCATTATTCTGGAGGCTAAGATTATTTAGCAGAGACAAAATGCCATGTCAAGCAATCACATAGCAATGTACAACCATACTTCTGGAATGCCCACGCATGTGCGGGCACTAAATCGTAAAAACTCGAAAACCTTCGAGAACAAGCAAAAATATCACCCTGGCCCTCGTGACTAAGCGAGGCCAGTCAGTTGTTAACTTACACAGCTGTTTATTGTGTAAAAAGAACAGTACCAAGCACACACTGCTTGTGACATACATTTCACTTTACCCAAGAACCTGCGTGTTCCCTATGGCAAGGCCCGGCCAGGCGAAGCATAGCGATTAACATATACTACTGTATGCTTTAAGGCACATGGCAAAGGAATTGCGCGTTCTTGGGGAGGAAAAAAAAGGCATATGACCAGTTCGTCGTCGTCACCGGCTGAGAAGGAGGTGAAACAAACACTGGCGAGAGGGGCACTGGGGGAGATGTTGGCACAATGCACTTGTAGCCTATCAAATGCCACCTGAATCTCAAGGCAATCTGCACAAGAAAAACTTGAGAAACTCCCTCAATAGGTGGGTTCAAAAAGACTGGGGGTGGACAGAGGACAGGGAAAATGACTCATTTCTACAGTTCGCTGTACAGTGCTGATGGGAGGCAAGATGAACGAATGAATATCACGCAAACACGAGATGACATGCGATGACCAAGATGCGACGAAAGCGGAGCACTCCCGGAAAATGCACTATACAGCAAACGCAGCTGGCCTTGCCCAATGTGGTCAAGTTAAGGATGTCGAATTTTAATAATGAAAAGAAACAAGAACCGAAAGTTAGCGAGAAAAAAGAAACCAATTAAGACTAGAACAGTACAAAGCACACTGGAAAAAAAAAGTCGCAACCATAGTCCTTGAAGGAGTTGCAGCACACAGAGGCACTACGGTGGCTCTTTTGGAGCTGCAGTCTCCACGGCCCACGTCCTCCATTCAGTGCTTATCTGTAGTTAAGGGGAGGAAGGGAGAGAGCAAAAAGGTTATTTCAGAGTTTACTTCCCATCTCAGTTAGTATTTTGTGTGGGCACTTGCGCACCTTGCATTACTAGAATCCACGACACTAGGTGTGCCCAGTCGCCCCTGCCTATGCCCTATGCAATGTATAAAATGAACTGCAGTGGTCTAAAAGCATCAAAGTACTAGTAAGCAACTGTGTAGGTTTTGATGCAATAGCATTAAGAGAATGACAACACTCCTCTCCATACAGCAATTCAAGTTAGACAAAAACCACTTTGCACTACTCCATCACGCTTACTGCAATGCCCAGTATGTGTGAGAGCACGTAGGGTTTTTCACTTATGCCTGGTACAGTAGAACCTCGATTGTACCACTTCCAGGGTGAAACCAACGTATAAACAGGGCATCATATAATCGGAGAAATCTCTAAACTGATGCATTCGCATTATGAATGCACTCTGTACTCTTGCTGCCAAAATTATGATTATTTCCACACGCATTAATCATGAAAACACCCCCAGTTTCATTCTGCAAGTGTCGACTCATTTACTCGTGTATTTTGCGTACTTTTTAGTTGCAGTTAAAGAGCCCATGAAAAGCTATTGACTAGAATTATAAAACGCACACTAGTTATAGGTATATACCATCAATCCTTTCTAAGCTAGCTTCATTAGCGCCGAACATATGGGTGATCGAAAATGACGCGATAGCGCTTTGCACACCCGCCTAACTTGAGAGCGTCAAAACGGGAATTCACAAATGGTGAAATTTCGAGAACGCGTCCTAAAAGCTAAAAACTCAAAATTTCAAATATCCCAACATATTTCTTTAGGCCCATTTGTTCACAAACTTCCACCAATGTCCCGTATACAGCGGCCTTGTTCTGTACGTTACACTCGTTAAAATGTTTCTTGTTGCTATCCACACCTGCAAAGGCTATCCCGTCACTGCCTTCACAGGCTCTCCGTAATGCATGTTTTCTGCCCACAGTCTGTCCTCGGCATAGACTGTTACATTCAGGTAAATACAACATGCAGGCCACTAAAACAGATGCACAAGTGCCTGCAGGAAAATGCTTAACGGGTCATGACAGCCAACATTTGAGCATAAACTCTATTGCATTTCACTCCAGACACGTTAAATTACAAATCCTCGAAATTTGAGCTCATTCGGTGCAGTAGACAGTTTTAAATTGAATTTTTATTACTCATATTGAAAATAGCTTCCTGGTCTCATCTCCATGTCGTCTTCTGTTCACGGTGTCTGCTGCACTCTTGTATGCACACCATGGATGGTGGTCACAAATTGTTCTTCCTTCAGCAAAAATATTTTATTCACTTATTCTCTTTTTCTTTGAGAACATAATATGCGACCTTAGTGATCCTCAGACTTATTTTGGCCTTCGTCTAAAGATTGTCGAGGAGGCCGAAATCTATGGGCTCATGCTGTATTACTTAAGCACACAATTAGAAGCATATTATTCTTATGTTATGAGAGTTAGCTCGTTTTAGCAACAAGCACTTCCGCATATAAAAAGTCATGTCCAGCGTTTCCTTCTGCTGTGTTCGTGCGCCGTGAAAGGGGGGGAAAGGTTAGCGTTGATTGCTGAGCTAGTGCCAGTCACTCTTTCGGTTCAAAACCTAGAAGAAAACCCAAACAAGCATATGCTGATGCGAGAGCATACCTTGCGACATTAGAGGAGCAGACAAAACTTTTGAACGAAGCGGTACTTCTTGACTTGCTGTTATATGCATGTGTTAGTCAAACAATTATTTTTGGTTGGTAAAGCATTGTTGCAAAACTATGTTCAGTCTGGCCACGGCCAGCGCATAAGAGCATGCACCATCGCTTCAGTCCAGTCATCGCAAATGGGATTCAAATGCTCTTTCCTGCTCACGCCGAAAAAGGGTCTCCCATCACAGGGCTAGCTGGTCTTAAGATAACATCACAGAAGCAGCTTGACCCCTATATGAGTATACAATGGTATGGTGCCGTCATGACCGGATGCGACGTCACGCGTCTAATATCCGGAAGTGATAATGACAACACATCCGGTCGTGACGTCATGACGTGATGACGTCGCCAGGAGATTCACGCAATAGGAAGCTGACACAGCCGAGCGTTTGATTCAGGCGTCCGTGCGACGCCTTTCATTTGGTGCTCCCTCAAACGCAGCACCACAGAGCATTATATAGAAATAGACTCAGTACCGCAGGCATCAGCAGCATTTAAAATTGGTTGACAGCAAAGAAAAGGCGCAGTATCAGTCACAATTCTAGTCAATTACAAACGGTTTCACAGTCAATGCCTAAGCAGCGCGACAAGGAAGGCTTCAGCCTTGAAGCACTTTAGTGAGCCAAAGTGCCCTCTGAATTTTTTTTTTCCCATTGTTTACAGCAGCTACTCTACAGCAGCAGTCAGCTGCACGCTGCCATTTTCTAACGATTCTGTGCCAGGTTCAAGCCTTGTTTTATCGGCCAGATTTAGCAAGCAAAAGTCATCTGGCGGATTACAACTGCGCCCCCAGTGTGTGTGTTTACGTAGCTTTTGTAATGACTTGATGTATGCTGCTCATTCACAAGGCATAAAACGCAAGCCGAGCTAGCAATGCCAAAACTATCCACTTGTTCTCGCACCGGTTGCGCCTTTATTTCTTCACGAACTACAGCTGCGCTGCAAGAAGCCCATGGATGTTACGTACCCTGCTTGCACTGGGTACTCACAAGCAGCGCCAACAGCTGCCGGTTGCGCTTGCCAGGCAGGGTCGCATAGACTTCCTGCTCAATGTGCAAGCGCTTTGTGATGTTAGCAGTCGTCGATTTGGAGTCTCTACTGCCAGAACTACATTCGATGGCCGCATACAACCGTTAAAACTTGTGAATGTGTGCTCCGTAATCGCCGAAACTCTAGATCCGAACCCCACTACCCGTGATAGGCCTAGTTGTGGAACCGGCTGGAAGTTCGGCGCCGGCTAAAATTTCTGGCCAAGGTCATTGCTGATAAACACCGTTAAGCTACAGACAAGCGCAACTGTACAGGCCGTTAGTTCATCGAGTAACATGCTCATTGAAGTAGGATGAACAGTTGGGCGAGTTGGTACAATTGCATAGTGGGTGGAACACAAGAAGAGACGCACAACAGACGAGCGCTGACTCACAACTAATTTTTTATTAGGAAGAAAGTGGATTCTTATACAAAAAATATGTCACATGATGTTACAAAGAACGAAACCCTTGACCAGGCAAAATTCAAGAGATATCTTCTTCCTTCAACAGCCACGTGGAAAACCCTATCAAGCAAGACCAAACATACAAGCCCCCCTCCCCTTCTCCCCAACGGCCAGTTTTACAAATTATAAATTATCACCAAACATTATTCAGAAAAGAAACCTTTTTTCGATAAGCACCAAAGGAGGCTGGCTGACACACTGCGACTGCTTCTTGCTGATGTAATATGCCTCAGTAATTTCTCTCGTCATTTTGTCCCTATGGCGAAACAAAATCTTTGTTTTTGAAACCAAGGGGCGTCAACTTTTGTTTTTCTTCTTTCCTCCTTTCCCACAAGCCCTACAATGATCTTTCAAGTGAGAATATCGTGTGTCCGACAGCGAATTGAAGTGTTCACGCAGACGAATATTTATGCACCGACTCATTTGACCTATGTATACCTTATTGCATGACAGTGGAATTTCGTACACGACAGCGCAGGCGCAATCTACTAATCTCGACCTATGCGACACCTGGCATTCAAACGGGTTACTCTTGTTTAGCTTTTCCTGGCGGTTCCTGATAGCGCAGCAGAGCCTGCCCAACTTATGCGGAGACGAAAAAACAACTTCGAATCGCCCAGCTACATTTTTTAGGTTATGTGCAATCTTATGCATGTAGGGAATCACTGCTAGTTTTTTCTTCTTCTGTGTGCTGTCCCTTATTCTAACCGGAAAATCCTTCCCAACCATCCGCAAAAGCTTTTCACATGTTGCCGAAATAACCAAATCCGGGAATCCTGCAGTTTTTAGCCTACGAACCTGTAGCAATACACTATCATGAATGCAATGATGGCATGAGCTCAGCAAGCTTGAGCGAATGCAACTACTAGCAATTCCATTTTTTACAATTTTTGAGTGTCCAGAAGAATAACACCTGCTTTTGAGACCTCGGGGAGTACATGAAACATAAGTGGTCACGTTTGAAAAACAGTTTTATGCTCAGAAACTGGAGGATGTCGTTCGACGGTACTTCAAAAGTAAAGGACAAACCTTTTGCACAATCCCGAAACAGCTTTAAGACGTCCACCATTCTCCTGTTGAAGTTGTCTCTTTGCATCTCTGTTTCGTCTTTTCGCGCTGTTCCACCCACTATGTAACATTCTCACTCGGCCTCCGATCCAACCAAAACAGATCAGGCGACCATCCGCTGTTCAGTTCTGTTGGCGTCGCAGGGCTAAAAACATCACACTATGGTGATAGGAGACCACTGGTTGTGCTGATGCCTCTGCAGGTGTAATGCGACGGATCAGTTTATTGATAAGCTAAGGAACATGACCAAACAGTGCAGCCCGGCCACTGACTGTGACCATGCCTTATGCTGAAGAAAAGATTCCTTGCTCTATATCGCTTTTGTGTAGTAACATCTTCAAGCACCTCTGCATGAGGGTCAACCACTCTGCTTTAGACCATACCAGTTGGGAAACTCTGCTTAGCCCCATAATGGCCCTGAGCGCCGCCACTATTCGTAAACACCCGCTTTTTGACCAATCAAAACTGCCGTTTTTTGATACATGGGCCCTATGGAAAGTTTCACAACTGGTAAAATTGAAAAGCATTGACGACCACTCTGTCAATTGTCCACCTTTGATATTACAGCCTGCATTGCAAAAGACACTCCCTTGCATATTTTCTTCAGACACCACACGAACATTTCAAAATGGTGGCCACTCTTAGTGGGAGCAGCTTACAGATTCAGATTACTATCGCACTTTTTGTATTATGCGCCACGTGCTAGGCACTAAAAATTTGTGAGTAGAATCCCAGACCTGTACATTCTTCACAGAAGTACAAAACAGCGATACCTCGAACGACCCTGTCATTGCCCCCTTTAAGTCAATAAAATGGCATGTTTTAGACTCCAAGAGAAGGCAAACTGGATGGGGGATGGGTGGATAGGTAGATTGGGTGGATGGATGGATGGGTAGATTAGATAGATAGCGACAGAGAGCACAAGAGGAAACCTGCAGCTGGTAGAGAGCAGAGTCTGTTGATCTCCAGCATGGGGGGGGGGGGGGGGGGGGGGCGCAGTCTATCAACTGGACGGATGGTTACTGTGGAAGTGTAGGGATGATGGACTGGGGCCACTTACTGCGCGTAGTGGTGGCGGCCGCAACGGACTTCATGTGGCTGAGCACCAGGGCCACAATGGAGTTAAAGGTCATTCGGGAGAACCCACCCTGTGAGCGGCGCACAACATCCACATGCCTGCGGACCTCTTGCCTGCACGTGCACAGAAACAACACTGGCATTGAGCAGCAGCTGGGCCCAGACAGTGCGCTACATTCCACTGCAGTAATTTCCACGCTTGAGAACACCACACGACACCAAATATACGCAATCGCTTGCCAACACGTGAGGTCTAGGGAGTAGTACTTGGACTTCCTCTACTGCTCCAAACATTTAGACAGAGGCAAATCAAAAGCAAAACCACACGAGCACGCAAAGCCCACAGCCAAGTTTAAACAAAAACCTACTTCACAAATCCGACATGTAACCATAAGGCACATTCACTGTTATCCTCCAAAATCCCCCACGTTTTGAGACACTTTCTAAAGCAGGCAGTGGGGGCGACACCTGTAGTTCAGTACTCTTTTTTTACCTTACAAAAGCTTTGTCTTCTCTTAAGAGTGGTCTCATGAATGAAGGAAGTATTCTGTTTACACAAGCTAACTTATTTTCACCTTAGAGTCCTCATAATGAAAACTTCGGACACTGTAAAACAAGCACAGAAGCAGATTTAGCCAGCCCAACATTGATACTTTAGCACCCTGCAGGAACTATGTCAGTAAAAAAAAATTATAATACCTTCCATAACTGTCATCATCTCCTTGCGTAATTTTCAATACCTGTTTACATCTTCTGGAAGTAACTCTTCATCATAAATGCAATGTGGCTACGAATACAACCGAGTGATTTCTTGTGAATAACAGACCCTTGGATGAACATGGTGTCGTTTTCTGCTGTTTCTGTCATCAAAGAGGCAATAGATTAACAGATGAGCATTGAGCGTGACAGTCAAGTAGGCCAAAAACACGCCGCGTCTCCACTTTTAGGCATCGCTGCCTCCTACTTGGCGCTGCACAGTGCTGCAGTTGTTTGCCCGTTTCTTCCCTTCCCAGCTTCTCACAGCAATTTTACTGTCGTTTACTTTGTCAATGAACCATGCCGCCTTCTTTCCATGTTCGTAACCAGCTTTGCTTTTTTTCCTTCAAGCCGCATGCTTTCCATCACGCTACTAAGGCGAACCTGGTGGTAAAGTTAAATAAAATACAATAAATGCAGTACAATAGTTTCATAAAAAAAAAAAAAAAAATGCCTCGCAAGTCTAGGTAGTGTGCACATACTGATATCATTAGTAAAATTATGTCGCTGCAAACAGACACTTTACTACAAAGGGTAAAAAATGTACAGTTGTCTATGGAAGACAAACTGGAACCAGTTAAACTTTCCTACTATATTTGAGATTTTACAATATATCCTATCCGTGTTTACTATAGTGGGGCTCTACTGTATTTTGCTACAGCAATAACAAATCCAGCTCAATTCAAGCCATTTCAGCCCATAAACAACACCACTAAGAAAGAGCTACAGAACAGAACCAAAAAAATGAAACTCACTCTGAATAGTTGGGCTGCTGTTTCTTCACCATGTGCACTATTTTTGCTATCTGCTGCTCTGTCTGTAAAAAGAAATTAAACATTGTGGTAGAACTATTTCAATACAACACATAGGCTTGATCAAAATGCACAAAAGAATGCAATTAGCCCACACTCGCTAAATGCATGCACCACTGTGGATGAAAGTTTGGATCAACAGCTGCTTGTTTTGAGTAGTCATTTTGTTTGACCGACAGCGGCACCGAATCAGCACAGCTGTACAAGTATAGAGAGGTTACTTAATGCCCCAATTTCCAGCCTATAGCCCACGCTTGGTGTACAGTCCACTAGGGCTCGATTTTCGAAACATTACTAGAGCACTAGCTCTAGGATTCTTCACTGCTAAAAAAGATTGACTGTATGACTCTCCCCTGAACTTGAAAGGGGGGGAATAATCATGGCTATGACAGTTCTTATCACACAGCAGCAATAATAGACCAGTTTCGCTGGCCCCTGCACACACAGTAAGAGCACTATGCTACTGCTGCAACTAATCATACCCTCATGTTTAACAACCACTCTCTCGTGCTGTGCGCTGGATAATATAGGAGCCCATGGGCAAGGACGTGCACTACAGCAAGCTCACAGAACATTTCTAAAGACACAACTGCTAAATAGACAAAACAAGCACCACCAAAACAAATAGCTTATCCACACAAGCTAAAAAACCAGGCTAAATGCTTACCTTGCTCTTAGTCGGGGAGGCTGCTCGGCTGGAATACATGGATTCCACGTCCGAACATGGAGCAGCCTGCTCCATGCGCCAGTGTAGGTCATAGAACTCTGGCACTTGCAGCCGTTCCACTGTAATACACGGCCCGCGCGCAAACAGGCAGGCAGCTTAGGAGGCCCGAACAGTACACTCCACACACTGCATCAACAACTATGCCACAAGTAATAACCTTAGAACCACACATGCAAGAAGTCTCCTCCAAGAATTCAAAACCCAAATTATGCCTAGTCATTTCAATACAGGGTCATTCCACAAAAAGTGACAAAAGATGACAGATGTTATCCCACCTTGTTTTAAAATGTTTGTGAAAATTAACATTTTGCACTTTCATGCGCATTAAATTGAAATGAATTTGTTTCATTTTTATTTAAACAGATTTGTTTCCGGGTAAAACAAAATCTTGCTAGATTTTTTTCGTCCTGACCTTGTTCCTGAAAAATCATTTTCCTCTTAATTTCTGAAAATATTGTGCTACATTGGAAGCAGTGTGCACCATTTCATTCAAGTACAGAAGTGCTGGTTCTGGGTAAATTTGAAGCCAATTGGAAGTGTGCTCCAATGAAGAGTGAACACAAAGCAACACCAAGGTTGAATCCAAGGATTCAAATTGCAAATTATTTTCCTAAACAGAACTTTCCCGATTAAACTGTCAGAAATAAACATCCTCGAACGGTACTGTGCAAACTTACTATCTCACATTTTTACTACAACCCCCTCAACAACTTGAAGAAATAACTGAAATTACTGCAAGAATATAAAAAATTTGATGAAATCGCATCTTTCTGTATCTTCTTCTGCACCTTATACACAGTATCTAAAAAAAAAAAAATTAAACAAAATTCAGTTCTATTCCTTACATACGAAAGCACAATGCATGGCTGCATTTCGCTACTTTTAATTTAATAGATGGGAAAACGTTTTCACCAAAAAAGAGGCTGCAATAATCTGGCACAGTAACACAACAGGCCATGCTTTTTAAAGAAGAAATTGAAGATGGTGAAGCCCAAAGTGTGGACCAGTCGGCATGACATGACCCTTTATTGAACTGCGCATCACGCCCTTGACAAGGGATGCTTCTCAATGGCGCTTCCACAATCACTTTTCACAAACTAAGCTGGGTTGACTGCGTGGTCTTGGGCACCCAATTTCAGTGCTTAAGCTGACCAACAGCACGACTAACTAGGTGACCATAGAGTCCACTTGATGAAGCACTTATTTTCAATAAGACACTGCTATCGTGCAAGAAAACCAACATTCAGTGCAACGATTGTTGCGCTGTGGAGCCCACCTAGCTGACAGAGGCTAACAGCAGCTCTCACAGCACAAAAAAAAGGTGATTTAGAAAACTGTATCCAACTTTTAATAGAATTCTTGTGTTTATAGTGTACCTGCAACAGACTTATGACGACTTTTCCCAAAGTAACATCCATTGCAGCGTTGATGAGCGCCCCAACTCTCTAAAGGCTTTTCCTGCCATGCTACACGAGGTCGAACACATTAGCACAGAAAGCACGATGCTAGCATGGGTGCACCATATTCACGACTCTGGGTTACAGAAAAGCTCACCTATTGACGTGTTTTATATGCTGCTGAATTATAAATATATAAAAATATATTGCCATCCACTTAGTCTGGTATATAGACTGGATAGACTATACCAAACGTCCCTCTCAACAGACAAACACCGACTCCCTTTCAGATGAACTTCAAGGGACCAGAAAATTTGTTATCTTTATCAAAAGTTCATTCTAACCAAAGTGCCCCTAAAAGATGTGCAAAGATGCTAGGTATGTCCAAATATATGTTACATACGGTGAGCAAATATTGAAATTTCCAAACACAAACGAAATACAAATATAGAAGAAAACATTCAATATCAAACAGGTCAGTGAAATAAAAACATGAAACATTAAATACCAAATATTGTTACTTTTTTTTTCAAAATCACACATGCATACCCTATTGCAAGATCCAGTATTGATTTTACACAGGATTTGGCATAACGGCTTATTATACAAGATGGACCTGCAGAAACAGGGTGGAGAAGTAAATTCTGTCCTCAAATGAGAAGGAAAAAAAACTGTTGTACGATCGAGAACTGCATGCATCCCAGTATTTGCATTCCAAATGCTTCGTTTAGTGCACATTGTCGAGAACACTCACAAAGGCTTCCGCTACCCTTTTTTGTAATGCATCACAATATTAGTGGTCTCCTCTCCCCAAAATGGCCAGTTGCGTTTTGGGGGTGCTTGAAACGCGCAGGTTCACAACACTAATAGAAACCGCATGTGGATGATTGCAAGAATATGCGTAAGCGGCCGAAACGCCATTGCTGGTCAACGCGCACATCAGATCACTGCCCATGGAAGCCCTGAAATTGAGGAAAGCGAAAGCAAACTATATGTGGAAACTTTCGTAAATGGAGAACTTCCAATTGCAGTCGTGCCTGCCGTAGCACAAAGGCCCCGCTGTTCCACGTAATACTAATGGCTCAAGAAGGTCTCTTTAGGGCTACCTAGGCTAAATGTTCAGAATATTGTATCGCTATTCTGTAGTGCATCTGCAAACTATGGTAAAAATATCTTGAGGAGCTTGTATGCTTTAGTCTAGACTGGCACCTGGAGTGTACCCGAATAAAGGCATGGTCATGGCACTGAGAATTGGATAAGAGAAGAGAAGAGAAACATCGAGACACCTGTCACAGAAGTGAGTAGTGCAAGAGAGCATGAAAGAAGTTTCAAATCAGCCTGCCAACTTTTTTTTGCCTCTAAACTAGAAACCTGGAATTTCTGATCTTTTACTATAGCCAAAGCTCACGGCCGGTAGCCAAGGTTGGCCTTGAACAGCCGCGAAAATAATGCTTTTGCTCCACATTCGGTTCAGCCACATTGAACCCTTCTGATTTACATGTGAGCTGGTAGGTTATGCTCTCGCGTCATACTCTTAAAGGATGGGTTTAGTGTCCCCAATAATGTAGCACCTTACACTGATAGGGTGTAATAGGGGAAAATGTAGCAGGCAAAAGAAGCTTCTGCTTTGCTTTCACAATTCAACGAAGAGGTTAACCAAAGCTAAACCACAACTAATTTTTTCACCTCGTGAGCACTCGTTAGCATATGTCTGGTTAATTGCAAAACTTACTGCCATGTGCCTAGCACCGCACGGCCGCCGCGCTTGGGAATAACGACGACGAAGCGGCTGCGCGCTCGAGAAGTGCTCTGGCGCTGGACTCTGATATCAGTGCTGGAAGCAGACTTCATTCTCTGGTTCCCACCTCCGCATACTTTCACATCGCTTAGGGGCTCAAGTCATGACAGTATTATACAACCACACTTTGTCGAAATTTCAAACATAGCAACCTGGAAATCGTGTTATCCGGGAACATATTAACAGAGGGAAAAATAGTGCGACTATATGGGAGATGTTTCACTGCCTGCAATTTTGAATGTATGAAATGAGAAATCGTATGAGCCGGGAATGTATCAACGAGGTTCTACTTATTGCAGGCTTGAGATTTTCTTTACAAAATTTTGTACGCTATCAAGGCATTTATATTTTTCATGTATAAAAGCCCTTTTATTCAGCTGCAATTTGTTATGCATTGTACCAGGAAAAAATAGTGCAAAAACTGCATTTATTGAGGATGATTTGTAACACCAAATAAAATTGCCTTTTTCTCTGCAGTCCCGAAGAGGTTAACCGAGAGTTCACCTTAGCGGAGTTCACCTCAAGGGGTGTCTTCAAGAAGATATATTTTCAAGAAGATATTCTGACACTCACCATTAGTTATAAATTAACACATCCAGGATAAACTATAAAAATTTAAAAAGAAAGTAGAAACAAGTACAATTTCGAAAACTTGTGATTTCACATGTAATGGGAACTGAGCTCAGTCTTATTGAATTCAGGGACCTCCACAATGTTATAATTATGCTTTTAAATGTAATATTTACAACATACAGCTACATGAGCTGACCTCTCTGCATTTATGCAATGCTGCAACCAAAATCCAGAAGTCGAATACCTATTTGCAACAAAACATTCGCCAATCCAAATGAAAAATGTACAGTACAATACCACTTGAACGAAATATTCAGCTGTACCAACTTCATTCAATTCCCTCGCCGAAGCTGCATTGAACGCTATGCAGACGCTCTTCATTCCAACAAATTTCAGTATTCCTCATTTCAGTTCCATGAACATCCTGACCTGTGCTTCCCACGCCATCCTATTTATTTAAATAACCAGCTCAGTTTAAAGCTAAACAAGCTTGTGGTGGAATCCATAGCTAGATTTGCATGTTTGATTAGCTGCACAGTCATAGCCAACCATAGCCAGAGCTTCAGCCATACCAAGCATTTTAGCACCAAATGGCGTATGTATGCATGCAGGTTAACCGTGATCTGCAGAAGCAATGATCTGCTTGGAGGATCTGCTCACAGCACATTTGAGCCGGATTAAGTCACAGGGACATGTACACTGTGACCGAGTTTAAGACCAGTGCAGTCCTAAGTTCAAAAGTCCTGCAAAAGGTTACTGCGTTACTGGCTTCCGAATAAGTGCAGGGACAATTGAATTAGGCTGGGATATTCTGGGATGTTTTTTGGAGCCAATAAAAACAAGCTTCCATGCACTTATTTCAGTTAACCGAACTTTCACTTTAACAAACCTTTTCCTAAGCTCCCTTGCAGTTCGTTTAAGTGAGCGTCACTGTACTAGGGGTGTGCAAATAATGGAAATTTCGAATATGAATAGAAAATGTTTGTTATTCAATTCGTAATCATATTAAAAAAACTGATATCTTCTCAATATTCGAACATTACCGAACATACCGAAAATTCTTTAATTCACTGCAGTTTCCCCGCACTGCGTGCTTCACCGCAATCCTCGACAGAGTGGGCTGTACAGTGAAGCATCCTAGACTCAACTGGTAAAAAACATGTTTACTTAACGCAGACATTCATAATACAGGTGGTCATCAGATAGAGCTTGGACCCCTGAAGGCCGAATTAAGAACTGCTTACTGCACTCAGCAGAGATATACAGTCAAACCTCGATATAACGAACACACATATAACGAATTATTGAATATATCGAACTCTTCCGAAATATTTTTGTCAAACACTTGTATCTTTACCTTCCCATAGCGAAAGCGGATCGTCATAAAACGGATATGACGAACTCACTTTAATAGCAGGAGGCAGGATTCGTTGCACTACAAGTGTGTTGTACGGCGCAGCAAAAGTTCAGGACTACCTCGCAGGCGCTGACAGCACCACAGATGCCACGACGGCATTGAGAGTTGACAGCCAAAGAAATTCATGACCTCCGAGATAATCCCCGCATGCGTGTTTGTGCACACGAAAGTAATCTCAGAGGCCATGAGAAATCGTTCGCATCTCGCAATCGCTGACAGCGCCGCTTCAGCAGCAAAGGCAGTGGCTCGATCGAATGTTGCTTTTGCCTTTTTGGTTTTTGAGTCTTTCGCAATTTAGTGTTAGCAGCGGCGTGGCCGTCATAGCGTTCAGTAGAGGCTGCATCGGTCATCGTGTCGAGTGTGGTGCGCGAGTGTGCGTAGTGCTGTGATGGCGGTGAATGTGAAAAAAAGAGCAGAACTGACGTTAAAGACCAAGCTTGAGATAAAATCAGGGCCTTCAAGGCAGTTTACAAGAGGAGACTGACACTGTTCTTGTGAAGCTTCGTATGAAGCAGGACTTGAAGATAGACTTGCTGGGAGCATTAAAGCGGCATGGGACAGCGTCAAAGACTAAACGATTGCCAACTGCTTTCGGCACATAGGTGTTCCAGCAGAGGCCCATGCATCAAGTGACGATGGGGACGATTCCGACGAAACAGAAGCAGAGCTCCGCGAGCTCGATGAATGACTGTAGAGGACTATGTAGGCAACCACGGCTGTACTGACGGGCGCCGAAATCGCTGTGGAATGTTTCTGAATATCCCGCAGACGAAGCTCAGGCTGACGCTGCAGACGATGAGAACATTCCAACTTCACGAGAAGCGCTTGCTGCATTGGATTTACTGCGCAGAGACTGCAGTGCTATTGAGAGCAGTGGGTTTGCCCTAGTTGAGTGTTTGCAAACTGTGGAACAGGGACAGGGCATGATACGAAACACGATCAACATAAAAAAGCAGGCCGCGATAACGCACTTCTTTGCGCGTAAATAAGTGGACGTGACCCAAGTAGGCACCCTCAGAGTTGCTGTGCCCTCTCCAATTGAATATTGGTGCTCTTGCATGTATTTGCTACGAAATTTTATATTACGAACTATGGAAAGAGCGAACTATTTTCAGATTTTTTAACTGTTATAACGTTATAACGAGGTCTCACTGTATCTGCTGTACCAGGTTTCATGCATGTCCTTCCTGATATACAGGACGCTGTATGAAATTCATACTCAACTTCTGCACAATTCTATTTTAATTTTATTTTCGAACACCAACGCAAATTCTGAAATTAGCGAACATTGTTAGTCTTGTTTTTCTTCAATATTCCATTTTTTTCTTCACTGATCAGACATTCAATACTATTTGATTTGACATTCAAAGGCAATATTTTATTTCCTATATTTGTATTAAAAGATTTCAGTATCCACACACCCCTAAAATATACGCTCTGTTGGCAAGCAAACTGTCACAGCCTGCTGAAGCAGCTACGTCCACGTTTATTTCGAAGCTATGAGACCGAAGCCTGAATGCCATGTCAGAACACTGTCACAACAGCGATCGAAGCCCACCTGGCCTCCTGCCCTTGTGCTCGGCAGAGGGTGGCCTTGGCTCGATGGACAGAGCGTGCAGCTTCACATCTTCGGGTTCAGCACGAACTGGTGAAGATTTCCGACGCAGCAGCAGCGGCGGCGGGGGTGATGGCAGAGCCGGTGGCAGCTGGCACTGGCCTTCTTCCCCCCCAAAGTCTTCCGCCTCGATCGTAGAGACAGCTCCCCTAGGCCTCTCGTCTTCATCCTCTCCCTCCTCATCCATGACGTGGTTCTGTCAAAAATGAACACCGCCCTAGAACTGGTCACCCTCAAAATGGACAAGGTGGAGGGGACCAGACTGCACCTCCTACGGCACGTAGCTCGGCATTAAATTCTACCCTTCAGCCCTTTTGGTGTCTTTTTCCAGCTCTGCAAACGAATACGGCAGTTCATGTTTGGTTACGCTTAAGACAAGAGGTCACAGACAACTGGAAACGCACGTATTAGTGTCCCTTACGTGTTGGTTAATAAATAGTGGCCACACAAACGCACACAAAAAAAGCACTGTTCTTAGTGTTTCTTGACAGGGTGGTTGGCGCCTACGAGCGCAGAGCTGACAAGAGCATTGCTCACGCTTTCATTGGTGTACAGCGCTGACATGACGCTTGCTCAAATCGAGGCGAATATGATCGCATGCAAGCGGAACGCCGTCCAAACAAGGATCGACAAGTTCTTTAAGACACTGAAGCAGTAACGCCGGCTGCCGTGAAGCATGCTGGCTGCGTAGAGTTTTTGAACAGCACTTTTTTATGCTTTGGTGTTTCGGAAGCCTAATACCTCACCCTTGACTGTTTTGATCCAAGAAATATTTGTAAACTGGTAAGTCTTTTTCATGCATTAATTTTTTCGGACTGCCTGAATTTTCGGACGTTTTTGCATTCCCTAGAGGGTCCGAAACATCGGTCGTTGACTGTAGTTGCAGGCCGACGGCTTTTACAGCATGAACGTGAGAATGGCAATTATGTGCCAGAACCTAGCACCAATTTTTGTGGAGGTCACAATGCAAACGCACTCGTCTTGGTGGTGGCCTCCGGACCGTACATTCCATTTGCCGCCAATTTCATTCTTTTGAGGGCAATTATATCGATGGTAAATAATTCACAGACATTGGAAGCCAGTCAGAGCCCACTTTATTGAGTTACTGTTAGCTTTGGTGGTTAAAAAAATTTGCCAATACGCTTTTCTTCAATTTCTCAAAATTTCATTTTTGACACATTGGACATTTTGGAGGAGCGATATCTCTGGTTCTTTATCAACTATTTCTATGGTTCTATTTTTGCTAGGAAGATAAACTCATCAGCTGTGCAATAATATTTACACTAAACCACTGTTTGGTCAAGAAAATTTTCAAAATAAATAATTTGAGTTTCCAAAACATTTTCTCGTTCAAGTTTGAAGAGCTGTAACTTTCATCCAAATTATCCTAGAATACTCATATATATGCTTACTGCACTCCTTGGCGACTCTAGATCATTCAGAAATAGTAATAGTAATCAGAGTAATCTCCACAAGGTCTTACGTTTAATTACCAAGGCTCCTCCAAACAAAAGGCATGCTTTCTTTGCTGTATCAAAAACTATTTGCATGTAGAAGAGTTTTGGAATCAGAATACAGTCGAACCCGGTTATATCGAACCCGGATATATCGAATTTTGGTTATATCGAACTCGCAGAATATCCCCTTGAAAATCCCATGTAAAAGTATAGGAAAGCCGCGTCATATATCGAACTCAATTTCACCGGTCGTTCGATATATATCGAACTCCGCACCACGCACTGGAAAGTGTGCCTTCCCCAAAGACTATCGCATCACCCTTGGCCGTTTGCCGCGTGACGTTTTCAAGCCACGCGCGGAAGGAATGAGAGGGGACAGTTCTGGACAGCGCCGCGCCCATTCCCCAAAGGCGCGCGCATCTGCAGTTATCGTTTCCCACGCGCCAACACACGACGTTTGCAAGCCATGTGCGTGGGTGTGTGTGCCCATTCTTTTGCCGAGCTATCTCTCTCCTTCAGCACGCGCTACGCATGCGCCAAGCCAGCTCAGCCCGTTTTCAGACAGACGTCGGATGCTTTCTCCAGCGTGTCGCGAACCCTCTGCGCGCGGCGGCTGACGTGGCTATGGCGCCTGCGGACGTTAGGAAGCGGCAGCTCTCCGTTTTTTTTTTTTTTTTCGAGAGTCATTCTTTCTTACCGTTGTTGTACGCGCGACGTAGCGTAAGATATGGCGGCTGCTGACGTTTAAAAGCGGCAGGCTTTTTTTTTTTTTTTTTTGTGGGAGCCGTTTACCTTTGCATGTATGAATCAACGAAAGCACGCAGTCTGCTGCTGCGATCATGACGCCCGCCCCAAGCGCGGCATGATAAATCGAACCAGGCTTGTGCAATCAAGCCATCAGGGGCACTCTGCCAAGTTCGCTCCCCGCCACCTGAGGAGCTATAAAAAGATAAACGGGCCCTGACGTTATCGCTGCGCAGCATCTTGGCACGCTGCCAAGAAATGAGCTGTGGATGCGACGACCCAAACGGAGTGACGCGCGCCATCGACATGCAAGCGAAAACGCTCGCGATTTCTGCCGCAGCGACACAGAAACCTTGTATTGAGCTGTCGCGGTGGCTCGAGTGGCAAGAGGGACGCAGTTCCAACAAGTTTGAAATTTTTCGCTCTGTCGCTGCCGCTCGTCGCTGAGATCGCTATATCGCTTGCATGTGAGCGAACTGGTCTTAACACATTTTTTAATTTTCAAATTCTCGGGTGCAAAAGTGGAGGGTGGGTTCATTATGAGAGTGGGTTGATTAGGAGACAAATATGGTATCGTTTTTTCACATCGTAAGTGCCGTCACAAGCCGATTTTTGTATATCGAATTTTCGATATATCAAACTATTTCGCGATCCCCTTCGAGTTCGATATATCCGGGTTCGACTGTACTAAAATGCACAAACTCTGAATGTTTGGCGTAAGTCTAAGACCAGGGTCTCCCCTTAAGTGCAACATTCAGTTACTGTGCGAGAAGAATTTTTTGCAACTTTTGCTGCGCAGTACAAACTGCAGCTGCGGGAGTGTCGATGGTTTACGGAAGAGCCGCTGTTAGAATCGCAGCGACGCTCCCTTTCAGCACGTCAGTCGCATCGGGTCACGTGACATGGCAGCACTTCCAGGGAGTGTCGATGGTTGATGAAAGAGCAGACGCCGATCATTCGTTGAGTTCGCGCTCATTGCATGTTCGCACTTTTGACTTTATGACCAGCTACATGCTTCGTCACAAGCAAAAAGCATTCAGCACTTGTTCCATGCAGCGTTAAAGGAGGCGGCTACCATTTATGCCAAAGTAACAACTTCTAAACTGGTTATGAGGGAGTGGCGGTGGCAGCGAGACCAAGCTTGCCACGTATATCGCCAAAATACGCGATTTGAAGTGGAGACATATGCAAGCATGATGCATATGCAAGAATCCTGTGGAGAAAAAGATCAGGCTGAAGAAAAATCTGTACGGTAAGATCTAGAACCAGAATAAGTGAATATTTTCCACCTTGTCGAGTGTCCTTTAAAATGTTATCTTCATGATGATACTGTGATAATGCTACACCAATTTTAAAAGTTGAAGTCCAAGAGAAAAAGCCTAGCTGTCTCAAAAAATAGAATTACTGGCCGCCTTTTGTAAACACTTTCTCGGCACACGGTACAATACAGCAGCAACTTTTACTCTTGCGTCAAAACACGAGCTTTCCTGGCACTGACTACTATACGATCTCGCATAGTAAGCTACATTTTAAACGTAAGCACCAGAGCCCGCAAATGAAAGAGTTAAAGGAAGCCTGGCACATCAGATGACAAGCAGATCGCCTACTCCAAGATGACGAAGAAGAGGGAAGAAACAAGACTGACCTCATTCTGTAGTGGTAGTGACTGTGGTGATGGTGTTACTGGTGCCCTGTTGTTTTCCAGCTTCTCCATCTCGATAAGAAACTGCTGCATCTCGCGGCTGCAACGAAAAGAAAAAAATAAATAAATATCCGGCATTCCATCAATGACACCTTTAAGCTGAGCCAAACTCCTTCCCATAGGTGGTTAATGAAAATTTTCAAACAGGATGCTTCATTATGTTGCCGCACTAACCAATATAACTTTTTCATGCTAAACACATACTACCAAAGTACCAAACGAAAAAGTTTAGCATATGTTTACCAACCAAACTGTTCAGCACATCATTACGTTTCTTTAGCAGTTCACTGTTCGAACCCACTCCTGTACCCACTCCTCGACCCATCCCGTGACTAGTTGTCCAGGATATCAAAATGCTTGCCTAATAATTTTTAACCAAATAAATGTACTACTACTACTACTACTACTACTACTACTACTACTACTACTACTACTACTACTCATACTACTACGACTACTACTACTACTTTATCGCCTCCATCGAAAAAAAGTTGCCACGGTCGAAATTCGATACCGCATCCTTGGAGACAGCAGTCTAGTGCGTGCCACCAAGGCGGGTACTACAGGTCGAAGAGTTTGAGGAAATTCGCACGAAAAGACCACAGTGGCATTCGTTTAGGTGACATTTCATACCACTTTCATTAAGCTATGAAAGCTGCTACACTAATCGCACTAAACGGTTTTGGTAGTGAAAACAAATAACATCATATTCAAGCAGAGCTGGTAAATGGAGCTTCCAAAACATAACAAAACAGCAAGGGCCACAATCTGCAGTGAGAAAACTGCTCTGCAATGAAACTATTCAGCACACTCAATCGACACTCACGCATGATCTTCCTGCTGAGACGCCAGCCCCTCTTCGAGTTCAGCGATTTTTTTCTTTTGCTCTTTCAGCATCAGCTCCAGCTCTGCAAACTGCACGATAAACGATTGCACAAGAACCCAGTCAATGAATAAAGGGCATTGAAGAATACTGAAGGAGATTCTTCACTAACTGAACAGCTTTGCATGATGATAGTATATACTAATAGATATTCACCGACAGTTGCGCTATGCTACAGCCAGTGCAATGCACTCTGGGTGTCGTGGCCGCGTCGGCGTGGTGTACAGCCCTGCATTGCCACGAGATGCTTCTTTCCATGAACGATGAATTTGCAGTACAAGTCAGTTCACCTGAGGAGCTTCATGTGTTCAGACACTTGCACGTCGGGTTCCTGAATATTTCGTTCTCACAAAAAAAAAAGAGCTTAGAAGCTGGTCAGGAAGACATAAGAAAATTATGTTCAACACATTTAGTTGTGTACCCGGAGAGTATGGTAAACTGCCAAGGTCTTAAGGCCCAAAACATCATTTGCGTGGCTTCGTGAGGCTGCATTTTCGGCGATTTCTGCAATGTAAAATTGTGGATAAATGCTTTCGTATTTAAGAGCCCATATGGGTGACACCAGTCTCTTGGCACATAGACAAGGCAGAGCCAGACCAGAGACAGCAGTTCACGCACTCTTCACCCACCTCTCCAGCCAAGTAAACTGCCAAGGTCTTAAGGCCCAAAACGTCATTTCTGAACCATTTAAGCTTAGAGGGAAAGTGCTCAAAGTGTTACCAAAGAGGCAGTCGAATTCAACTTTGCGTGGCTTTGTGAGGCTGCATTTTCGGCGATTTCTGCCATGTAAAATTGTGGATAAATGCTTTCGTATTTAAGAGCCCATATGGGTGACACCAGTCTCTTGGCACTTGGACAAGGCAGAGCCAGACCAGAGACAGCAGTTCATGCACTCTTCACCCACCTCTCCAGCCCATCCATGGTCAAGAAGGGCATGGCGGAGGCACAAACACCGAAGCGCCTCCCACCCATAGCAGTGGCAGTGCTTGTCCTGTTACACGACCATCCTTGGACGTACAAAAGCAATCGCGCACCATCTCGCAAGGTATTGTGCGCTCATAAGGTGATCAAATTTATCCCATGTATTGTTCTCTTATAAAAGCTTGTGTCAGAATTTGTAAATATAATGAGGGTCCTCCTATTCGCAAAGTACACTCAAGAGATCCACCTTTTTTTCAGACAAATAACATGCCCAACGACCTAATAACGGTTATGCCCACTTTGAAATCCAAAGGCATGAATCGATGCGTCCCTGCCGAAACTAAGCCAGTTTTCATTAAGGTTCATTACTAGGCCTTACACCAAAATTGATAGCCCTTTAAATAGCCGCCCAACAATTACAGCAGAGAGAGAGGTCTTGAAAAACAATTCTCCTTTCTTTGGGAGTGTTCTCCCCGATTAGGCCTTGTGTGCACACTGGGGCAAGGATGTGAGCCGCCAGCTAGTCTTGTAATAGTATCTTTCTTTGAAGGCGAACAAATAAAACTATCTGAACTGCACCTTGGTGGACATCAACTTTTCAGCTACCACTTTGTACATCTAGGAATTCACCCATTCATTCACATTTTCATCACCAATTCATCATCACTTACCAATTCATCACAATTGGTAAAACAAACTGCAGACTAGGCCAGGTGACCCCAACAGCTCTCAGTTGATTTCACTGGTCCAGGACTGTGTTAACCAAGCAAATTTAGCCAAGCTTTAAGCTTGGTTAAGTTTAACCATGATATCAACATTCTATGCTAACTGGAATAAGCTCAAGCTTATCGCTGCACAATATTAATATGAGCACACTTCCGCTGATCCAGCTACCTGGGCAAGGTCCCAACCGTGGGTCTGGGTCTCGGCGTCGCATGTCGGCTGCACGGCCTGCATGGCTCGAGACAGGCAGCGAGGTCGGGACGGTGTCTGGCTGCAGCCGTCCTTGAGGCTGACCACCTTTTCCTCGACCTCATCCTCCACAGCAGACTCGTACGACGTGCTGCTGCACGAGCTGGCACGCGCACCACGGGGTCCGCCATCGCCTGCCACCGCGGGCTGCTCCAGCTCCTGGTCAACCTTCCCGGCACACCAGTGCGCTATACTGTCAGACTGCACCGGAACTATGAAGCCCCCAACCACTACAACAATGGTTTGGTCTGGTTTGGTTTAAAGGTTCCAACGTCCCAAAATGACTCGGGCTAAGGGACTCTCAGTAGTGAGGGGCACAGAAAATTTCGACTATCTGGTATTCTTTAACATGCACTATCGCACAGAAACTCCATCGAAAAGCGGCCGCCATGGCCGGGATTCGATCCTGCATCCTTGGGCACAGCAGTTGATCTACCACTGCGCCCCTGTGGCGAGGTGGTGCATCACATGTTTCTTAAGAGCCACACTGGACATTATTACAACGAAGTGGTTGAAAAAAAAAAAAAGTAAAGAGAAAAATGAATGAATGAACTTATTTCATGCTGTAAGCTCAGTAGCCAAGCCAGAAAAGAATGGTATCACCTATGCAAGGGGTGCACGGTCCACTTTGGTTGACATACCATTTTACAGAGGTTCAACTACAGTGAAAGCTCGTTAATTCACAACTCGTTAATTCGAAATTTTGGATAATTCGAAATAGTCATCATGGTCCGGTCCGCAGTGCATAGAAGTCTATGCGCGTAACAGCTCGTTAATTCACTCAAAAATTGGCGCCGCCACCCATAATTCGAACTGCGCGCCGCCGAGCGGCGCTGTTAAAAACCATCGTTGGAAGCTTTCACGGCAGAACGATAGATGGCACAACCATCAGGGTGCCGCTAGTGTGCTGAAACAAGTACTAAACAGTCTTTCCTGCCGCGACTCCTTCGAGGAACGACGTTTTAGTGTTATCGACCGCGGTTTCGTGTTGCATTTCGTGAGCCCTCGTTTTGCACGCCGCTTGTTGTGAGCTTGTGTCCGCGAGATGTGTTCGCGTGGGAAATACTGTGCCAAGACGGTGAAGGAGAAAGCGGCTATTTTACGCGAGGTGGATGAACGGAAGGCCAGCAAAGTGGAAATCGCGAAAAAGCACGGGATTCCACCAAGCACGTTGTCGACGTACGTCCGAAATAGGAAGGCCATCGAGGATGCCTATGAAGCCGAAGATTTCGCCAGCAACAGAAAAAGGCTTCGGTTAGCCAAGTATCCGGAAATTGAGACCGCTGTGATCACGTGGGTGAAAGAAATGAGAAGTGCTGACATTCCACTGAGCGGCCCAATTATCATGGCGAAGGCGGCAGATTTCGCCCTGCGCTTGAATGTGGAAGATTTTGTCCCCTCCGAAGGATGGTTTCACCGCTTTAGAGACAGACATAATCTTGTCTTCCGGGTGTTGTCTGGAGAAGCCAAAGAAGTGGATGCAGAAACTTGCGCCACGTGGCGAAGCGGTGCTCTGCAGCAGTACTTAGAAAGCTACTCGGCACATGATATATTCAATGCTGATGAGACGGCTTTGTTTTATAAGCTCCAGCCCGACAGAACAGTAACATTTAAAGGGGACAGCTGCGCTGGCGGCAATCGAAGCAAAGAGCGGATTACTGTTCTGGTCGCCGCTAATATGACCGGGACGGAGAAGGTCCCTCTTTTTGTTGTCGGCAAGGCACATAAGCCTAGATGTTTCAAGAACATCAGGACGCTGTCGACGGAATACTTCGCCAACAGCAAGGCGTGGATGACGGGCGAATTGTTTAAAAAATGGCTCTTGAAATTCGATCGGAGGATGGAGCTAGGGAAGCGACAAGTTCTCATTGTGGATAACTGCTCGGCACACAAAGTCGACGCCGAGCTGAAAGCCACAAGGCTCATCTTTTTGCCCGCCAACACGACTGCGGCCTTGCAGCCGATGGATCAGGGGGTGATCAGAAACATCAAATGTTTCTATAGGCGCCACATGATCGAGCGCATGACTTTGTGCACTGGAAACCAGAAGACCAGCACCATCACATTGCTCACAGCAATGCACATGTTGGTGCGTGCATGGGAGCAGGTCACGCCGTCCACAATTGCCAACTGCTTCCACCACAGTGGCTTTGCTGCCGGAAGTATGAAAGAAAGTGGCGACGATGGGAGTCCGGAGCCTCTGCCTGCGGCTGTGCGTGCTGTGCTGCAGGACGCCAGTTTTGATGATTACGTTGGAGTAGACAGCGATGCAGCAGTGTGCGGTGCCCTAAGTGATGAGGACATTGTCGCTGAAATTGTTGGGGAGCAGTCTGTCCCAGAAGAGGCAGAAGACGAGGACGACGACGAGGAGCAAGAGCCCGTGCGTCCATCCGCGGCAGAAGTTATGGGAGCGCTGAATGTCGCGCGCCTTTTCTTCAGCTTTGAAGAGGGGGAAGAAGACTCCCTGCGTCGCATTCGCATGCTAGAAGACCGAGTGAGTACGGTAGCCCTCAGAGAGAAGAAGCAGAAGATAAGACTTTTGCTAAATAAATGTTTTTCGTGCCCTCCGGGCATCAAACGCCTTCATTTTTGCTCACTTTCATTAGTTCGAATTTTGGTTAATTCGAACTGGCCTGGCGGCCCCGTGGAATTTGAATTAACGAGCTTTTACTGTATATAGTCAGGTGAAGTCTGTCCACGCTTTACTTCGTAAAAATGATATTTCACATCAAAATCTCCTGGCATGCAAAGAACCCTCCAAACATTTCACAGAAAATTAACGTGAAAAGCCTTGATATGTAGAAGCAGACGTTATGCGTGTGATGGGGATAACGTGTCCCTATAGTTTCGGCCATTGGTCATTAAATTTTACGCAGCAGAAGTTGTGCGCAAATGAAACAGTTTTTATTTGTCTGTGACAACATCTTTCCTAATTACCGGCCACCAAACTGAGGGTGGCCCTTGCATAAGGGCGGCAGTTCGTGTTTATGATAGGAGACGTCTCATCGCCACTTGCAAGTTTTCTGCGGATCAATACCTCCCTGTAAAAATTAAACCACTTTTCGTTACAGGTTTATTATTTTGGTTTGGTTACAAGAACTTTCCTCAAAAATCTGGTGTTAATCCAGTAATTGTGCCTTCTTATATGGATGAACAAAGAAAGTTGAAAATGCTGTTGTAAAATGCATAACATTCTGTTTAGATACGAAATGACTGACAAGGAAATGACATCAAAATGACACAACCGAAACCTTAGCTCCGTCCTAGCCCTATCTAGTAGTGATTAGTGCATAGTCACTACTGTGTTGTCTGCTTCCAACCAATCTCATTGTGCATCAAACTGAACAAAAACTGAACAAGTTCTGTAGAGCTAAGTCAGTTGCAGGTTCCGCACAGTTTATTTTTTTCAACATCTCTTTCCACGTGGGCAAAATGACTTTTTCTGGAGCTATAGGACATTGTACAGTCTGAAAGCTCATTCAAGACTAGAGTCTCCTGAGCAATTCGAGAGGGTTGGCAAATATGGATACAGCAAGTTCGCAACTGATGTGCTGCAGGCTGCCTGCGGTGTCTGATCGGCCAGAAGATCATATAGCAACAATGATATACCGCTCAGTTTTTCAGCTGTTTACATACATACAAATGCAACATGGAAGACAGAGGCCAGCCTGCAAGGCACCACCCAGCACAGCGCTTTGCACAGAGGTCCTCGTGTGCCTATCATTAACACTAATTTACAACATCCCAACGACTCCATCACCTAGATCTAGCACAAACACACGCACACACCTTGCAGGCAGATGACTGCAGTCCATTGTGAGCACCCCCTGGGGCAACTGCAGGGGTGGAGTAGTAGTCATCGTCGTCGTCCTCTGGGTCCTGGTAGTAAAGGAAGGAGTGGAGTTCCTCGTGCAGCTGCCGAAAGCCCGGATGTCGGTCCACAAAGTTGGCCAGCGTTCTGTACTCCGACAGAACCTGCCGCGCCTGCTGGGGACTCAGGACCTTCAGCAAGTCGTCCTCCTGGGACGGCCCAGTTTCCTGCAGGAAGTCCCGCAGCTGCCTGCAGCAGCAATATGAAGCCGCATATGGTCAGGCTGCATACTTTTAATGCGCTCGTATACTACACAGCAAGCATTTGCCAACCCGTATTCGACCAACATAAAAGCGACAAAACACTGCAATACATGACCCCTGTTGCAGCTCCAATTCATGCAATTCTATATGTTCTCACTGTTGCCAGCCACAAAACTTGCATAACTTCCCAGTGTAGAGTGTAGAGAACTAGTCCAAACAGTTGCAGAGGGGACTTGCGAAACGCATAGTGGATGCCTTTAGCCCATGGCCCCTCCATGCTCTTTTCTTTTGGTTGTTTTTGTTCCTTCCAAGAACGCATTAACAGGTAAAAGACCATGGTGATGTTTTAAACTGCAGTCAACAGAAGCCACACAACATGCCCAACCTTGTAAGGTCTCTGTGATAAAAGGAGGATCCAGTCTTACCTGACAATATCAGCCACATCCGCATCGGTTAGAGCCTGGAACTCTGGCTTCTCATCTACTGCTGGTACGTCTTCCCCACTGCAAGAAAGACTGTGCCTTTAACACAAATCCTGGCACTTTAGCGACAGAACATCAAGAGCAAGCACCATTTTTATAACCTGCTTTCCGGCTGGCAGTGGAAGAAAACCCATGCTTGACTCCCTGCTGTGCTGTTTACGACATTATGTGTGAGCGGTCCTTGAAAATTGCAATGCCATTTTGAGCAGCACATTTTCCAATGCTCGCAAGGCACACACTGAGAACAAGGGACTAAGTTATTTCTTTGATTTTTCTTGATTTTCTTTGTAGTGGCTCATTGTTGATGTGAAATTGCATAGTGTGGAATATCTATACATGTTGAGGGACTAAGTTCCCTCAACATGTATATATATTCCACACTATGCAATTTCACATCAACAATGAGCCACTACAAAGAAAATGCACCTATTCAACAAACAGCCACAACCTATTCTCGAAGTATGAACCTTACTATTAAGGCCGGAATACATGAAGCGTTCTTGCCGCGTCAAGCCGGCGTTTTTTGCCTGACGGCGCGCAATCGATGCCCGGCATCTGAAAAAATGCGTGCCGCCGCAGATCTGGCCCTGCCAGATATTTGACACGTGGGCAGAGCGGCGTCCTCTTGAACCGGAAGCTACTGTGAATGCGAGCTAATAGGAGCGTAGAAAGCAGGCAGTTCCAGTTTGAGCAGCCGCTGTCAACATGGCCGCCATGGCAGACGTGATGTGCTGCAGTTTGGCCGCAAAAATGTGATTATCGTGAAAATAAACGCTTAACCAAACACGGAATGTCGCTTTTTTTGTAAGTATACGACCTAATCTCTGATCGTAATATATTTGTTTTCTCCCTGAAGCAAAATTTGTAAAAAATGTGCCGCTGGTATTCGTGCGGGCATTCAGAGGTATCTTTGTTCATTGTTCATTCGAACAAGCCAAATCCTTGTGCGACCTATGTACGCTTTCTATATTCAGCACAGTAGCATTGGAATGAGCCCTTTCGCGATTTTTACACAAGGGACAGCGTCGCTTCTCTGAAGCACCTCGCTCTGCGGCTATTTCTGCTCGCTGACGCATTTGCTTTTGCATCAAGGGATCCACAGCGGTGCTAGCGCCGCTTTGTCGTTCTATGTATCTCGAGCTGAGAGTCGCGTCAATTTTAGACGTGCGAAAATCATGTGAAACAAACTTTATATGCATTCCGGCCTTTAAAATGAGAAAACTGAGTATTTCAAATACCAATCAAGTATTTTGTTATTCAATTCATATTTGTAGTAAAAAAACTGGTATTAGTAGAATACCACTTGAACGAACTTCACTTAAACAAAGTATTCAATTGTACAAACTTTATTAAATTCTCTCACCGAAGCTCTATTGAACGCTGTCCAGACGCCCATTTTAACGAACTTCAGTATTCTTCATTTCAGTTCTACGAACATTTTCTGTGGAGTCATCCTGTGTCCCTCGCGTCATACTGAGCACTTCAACAAGTACAACCCGCACTTTTTGTTGAATATTGGTACGATGAGAACCACGTTTTACCGAGTGATGCAAACTGGCCGCTATTTAGCTTTAAACTGAACTGGTTATCTAAACAAGCTTGTAGTCAGTGGAATCCATAGCTAACTTTGCACGCGTGATTGGCTCCACAGCCATAGCCAGCCATAGCCAGAGCTTCAGCCACACAGCCTTTTAGCACCAAGAATGGCGTACATATGCATAGTGGTTAACCGTAATACGCAGAAGCAATGATCTTCTTGGAGGAAATGAAGGCCTTTGCTGCTCACCAGACATTGCAAAGCAAAGCACTTGACGAAACCAGGGAAAAAACATTGTTCTCGCTAAAATTTCATCTCATGTGCAGACAACCATCAAGCAGGTGTTCGTTACACAAGGTTACTGTTATGCAAACAGCTTTCAGCTGTTTTTTTTTTTTTTCAGGCTCATTTGATAATTCAAGCTTTTGGTTAATTGGGGCATTATTTCTGGTCCCTTGAAGGAACTAGCGAGAGTTCACTGTACCCAGCAGCAATATAACATGCTGGTCCATTCTATACTAAACGCAATCCTGTATAAAATGTATGCCATATGCTTCCGTGCAATTTATTTGTGAATACCAATGTGAACTATGACATAAGTAGACTAGCAATGTATGCTATCGATTTTTTATTTTGTTTTTTTTTTTATTCGATATATGAAGGCATCCCCCCCCCCCCCCCCCCCCTGTATCCGTACTCAATCCGTATCCAAAATTTTCAATATTTGCAATTCCTACTCCCTACCTAGAGCAAACCTCCATAAATGTCTTGATGTTCAGGAATAAGAGCAAGCGTATAAAGCCTCAAATCCAGCATGTAGTCTTTTTCACAACCCACTGCTCATACATGTATTCAACTGCAGTTTGTCCAACACATGTCAATAAACCTATGCATGCCTACATGCTTCACCGAATCTAAGCCCTAGCAATATTTACAATTAAGCTTGGAATAGAAAACAGTAACAAATTGTAAGGTTTAATGGACTGGCTATGAGAGGTGCCATTGTGGAGGGCTCCAGATTGAAGTAGACCACCCAGGGCTCTAACTTGCACTGACATACAAAGTGGCGTCAACTAGTAAAACTCAGGAGAGAATGCAATACAAACCTATATTAACGTCAAGGTAGTACATGCACACTACCGCAATTCAAAAAAAGAATGTGCCAGGCAAAAAAAAAAAATAATAAACAAAAACAAAAACTCACCAAACAGAACCGGTGTCACCCTCACTAACCCGAAAGTTGTCAACAGCAGGTTCCTTCCTGCAATTCACACAATTCAAACCTTGGTAAGCTCTGCGTGGCTTAGGTGTAGCGTGCCTGACTCTGCATCCAAGAGCACTGGAAGACTGGCTCTTATCCCGCCATCCCAACTCAAAAACCAACCGCCAGGGTTGGTAAGCCACACAAGCCGTAAATGAATCGGTGCTCTGCCGTGTCAGGTGCCTAACCTTCCGGCGCCACGGCCGTGATTTCTTGCTCGCAATGCCGATGTCAGATCTTCTGGGTAATGAGGCCTTCAGCACTCGCAACAAAAAATAAAAATAACAAGGGGCTTACCCATCTGAAAGTTTGGCGCTGTCCGGTGAAGACCGGGCACTGCCCGGTCCAGGCTCAGAATACATTAGAAGGCTGTCCTTCCTGCAGAAAGTTACAAAGAACAGTTTCGTACAACACACACAAAACATCTCCCTCCAACCAATCCCTGCTGACATGTCCCAGTGATATTTTTACTGCATTAATATGAGAACCCATTCATCCTATGCACCATCTCCTTATCACATATTTTAGACAAGAAGAAGTAAGCATTTAATGGAAGCTCATTTTGAAGGAATGCAGTAGGGAAAGCGCCTTGGTGATCTCATTAAAGGGCAACTCCGAGGGTTTTTGAGCATTTTGAATTTGTGATCTCATCACATTCCTTAAAATCCCCTCCGGTATAAAAACAGTCTCTGAAAATACCAAATATAACTACCTTAAAATAGCAAAAATAATGAAACCAAAAGTAGGTTTCAGCCAACCTATGGCTTCACGACATACCGAGCTATGACGTCATGGGTACAGACGGGAGAACACTCGTGAACAAAAACACAATAGCACTGCAAAATTTGCTATAATTGATTGAGAAAGTATCGGGAGAGCTTTAGAAGAAGTAAGCAGTGCCAATTACACCAATTACCAATTATATATTACACCTAAGTAGATTTCAGAATAATTTTTCCCCCTTTTTTCTTTGTTGCTTCAACTGAAAAAGTTTATGCATGTTAACACAACCCCTTAGCTAAATTGGCCTTGTTTATAGTAGTACATTTTTCAGCCACTAAGGCTCCAGCTGTAGTAGTTCTGTACTGAAGACTCCTTCAAGGCAGGACCAAGAATGTATATGGGGCACTTCTTCCAGGGAGGTTGAAAAACGCCGGAGTTGCCCCTAGATGTTTACTTCACAGCTCTTTGCTACAGATCGTACCGATGCTACACATTCCAGCCCTTCCAGGCTGTTCTGTCTGGAACACATGATCGGCACAGGGAAACACTCACTGAATGTCCTTGTGAGCAGACCATCCAGTGGTATTGCCATTGGCATCGAAATGCGGCTCGTCCGCGTGAGCTTGCTGCCTAAGGAACAAGCGCAGAAGCGTAAACAGAAAGGGCATCAGAGCTGCACGCAGTGTAAAACCAGTAGACATGACAGGTAACCATAATTCACCATTATTTATGCATTACACAAACTGCTATAGCTCATTTTAAAAAATGACACGGAAGAAAAATTACTATGAAGCAAAAAGATAAGCTAAGCTAAACGAGAACAATGGCACAGAGGTCCTTTCTTCCGGGAGCCATTATTTTTTTTTCTAGAAGATGGCAAAAAATATAGAAAATCAACATTTACTTCCAGATACAATACAAGGAATTAATTTTCATGCTTAAAACCACCAGCCCATCACCTTGGGAATCCTCATTTTTGCACACGTACAAATTTTTATAGTTCCCAGGAGAATTTCATTACCTTTCAGAAAATATATTACACCTAAGTAGATTTCAGAATAATTTTTCCCCCTTTTTTCTTTGTTGCTTCAACTGAAAAAGTTTATGCATGTTAACACAACCCCTTAGCTAAATTGGCCTTGTTTATAGTAGTACATTTTTCAGCCACTAAGGCTCCAGCTGTAGTAGTTCTGTACTGAAGACTCCTTCAAGGCAGGACCAAGAATGTATATGGGGCACTAAACGAATCAATTTGGACGAGGTGTCCAAAGACCACATTTGCCAACCTCAAAACACTTGAAGCACCTGGTAATAGTAAAATTACTACAGGCTGGGAAATTTTTGAAGAAAACTGTTTTCAGACTTCATTGCCTTTAATTAAATTTTTGGAGGTTCCTGTACCTTTCTGTAGGGAATTATAATGTTCGACAATGTTAACATATAGCCTAAGTGCATTTGTATTTCTTGCCTACAAATAAAAATATTCATGTGCAGCAGTTTTACAGCATCTAAAAATAAAAATCTTTTTTTTTGGAAGCACTTAATTTTAATCTAACTTGTGTAAACCGCAGACGCTGTTCATAAAATCCAAGTCCTTCCCAGTCCTCCTCCAGTGTCTTATAATTAGGCAAAACATTTGATTAAAATAACACAGCACACCTAACATTTGATCTCTCACGTGTGCTGGTTCAGCTCGGCTATTTGCAAAAAACATTAACAAATGCATACGCATGAATGCCACGCAAGGAGTATCAGTGAAAGCAAATAAAGAGCAAGAAGACATGCAGAGTGAAAAGAAGAACAAAAATGTGCCTAGGTCTTGGATGCCAGTCACAAAAGAAACTGAATTTTTCCACGAAAGTTTGTAAGCATGCAACATTGCTTTTGAGCAGCTTCTAGAATGCTTTTCAACACTGCATCCCTTTTGTTCTCTTCTGCACAGCTGTTTTCACCATTATAAGTAGTCAGGGAGATACAGAGTCTAGGAAGCTAGTCAATGCACTATAAATACAGATTCATTAGCTAACATTATTGAAAAACGTTTTCGGTATGAGAGTTAAGCATCATATGAACTCCAGCAGAGCTAATAAACGCTCGAAAACTGAAACCAGCCAACAAACGCTCATTTCAAGGAATATATGCTAAAACAGAGCATTTAAGCTGTTCATAAGGGCGCTTATGTCATGTAACTGAGGCAGTTCACAATACTCAAGCCTCATCATTTACAATAAAATTCTGACAACATATCCACAGCTTCTGCTACTATAAACTTGGCAAGTTCCCCTTTGCTTTCATGCCGTTCTTGGTAGGCTAAAAACAATATTTACCACGGCAGGTTTCCTGTCCTGCCCTATTATTGTGTTATTTTCCATTTCCTTTATGCGGCACATGTTTGTACTGCTATTCAAGGTAAAGTAATGCAACCAGATGTCAGCACTATGCGTCAATGCTGAAATGTAAGCCAGCTGTGTAGGTATATCAAACAATAATACTATCCTATCAATATACAGCTGGAAGTATGGTACAGACAAGTTCCCGAAGCTGCTCAAATTGGCAGCGTCCCAAGCTTCATGGACAAATAATGCTGCATATCTGCAGAAATGATTCGTTGTGACACGGATGCAGTATGTTATTGCTTTCCACTTTAATGTGACAGTATATGACTAAAACACAGGCGCAAGATATTCTGATGCATTCAACAGTGACTGTCATTCCTCATTACTCATGCTTGAACAATGTGTCCTTCAAGCTTACACCACTGAAAATGATGCTCACTGGTTTCCTCGCAATGAAAATGAGGGCATGCTTTGAACAAAACCACTAGAAATACAAAGACTACAGCAATATGCAAGTGCTGGGAACACTCACTAGGACTTGCACAAGCAGCTTATCAACACTGCTGGAGGAAGAAAATGCTCCGGAAATTGCTGTTTCAAATTTAAAGGAATGAGTAATCGCCCATTCCTCTATCACCTTCCTTATTCGCCTCATATAATACTTCTCCAAAGGCCTTTAGAAAAATGGAGAATGACAGGGTGGTTTATAGCGCTATAAAAATACTAAAAGTGAACTGCAGTACGCAGACGCAGGTAAGTTGAAATGCAGTAGCTGTGGTAGGCAGCAATTACACTATATGTCCGAAATTCTGATCAAGTTCTCTATGCACCTTTGAGAACACAAATAAAACAGCGTGCGTGTAAAAAAAAAAGAAACAGCCATCGCACTACTTACTGCCTCTTAAGAAGTGCAAAGAGATCTTGGAAGTTTGCCTGCATGTTGCTGCAATGCCACAGAAAAAAAGCATTTCGGAAACGAGAGCAAGCACAAAGAAAACTCCCCGCCAAAGCCAAAGTGCAGCTAAGCAATTAGTAAAAATCTAAAATAATTTGACACAATTAGCATAAGCACTAGCTACTATAGGCACAGCAAATGATGTGCAGAGTAATGTAATGGTGCTTCCAAAGCAATCCAAAAGGAATGCCACACACACACCTCATTAACCAAAAAGGGGGAACATGCAGGCTAGGAAAGTAAACCTAAGTGCCATTCTCCCATGCGCTCTACTAGAGCTCAATGTTTGCAAAGTTAAAATGCACAATATTCGAAAATTACACAAACCAACTCCAACCCACTGCTGACTGCACACCCAAAACGACAACCCTATCAATCAAATATTGCCAAGGAGGATAAGGTACATCCTTGCAATTTAAATCCTGTAAGGAACAATTCATGAAAATGAGTTACTCAGAAGCATTCATACAAGCAGAAGTAAGCATGCCGCACAAACGCTCCTCTTCCATATCTAATGATATCCGATCCAGGAAACAACCACTAAATACAGCTACACTACCTCTTTTACTATGTAGCTTCGCTAGGATATCCGCCTTCTCGAACAATCCAGCAGTTTTCACTGCTCTCAAAGGTAGAGACCGCAATAACCCCAGCACCACTCTGTGAAAATAATGACAGAATATGCAGCATTTACATCAAATCTATGAATGCCAATGCCACATAATTACCTTCTACTTATACTACAGTTATTCATGGTTTCTTTAGCTTTATTGAGGAATTTTTGGATAAATAACCAGGATAAATATAACAGGTTTTTTTCAACCAGCAAATCTCTCTCCAAGCTCAGCAGTAGAATAACTAAATAAATCAAAAGCAAGTGACTGATAAAAGTTTAAAAGCAACGACACAGAATAACACAAATGCTCCATGCCAGAATTCAGGCATGGCATATAGCGACCTTCTAGTTTTCTCAGTCTAGTAATGCTCATTTTTCTCTTAAACCTTAGTAATGTTTCAAATTAACATGGCTACCAAAAATGAAAGGCAGTTAGCTAGCAGAAAACATTCTGCATTTTTATTTAGCATTTATTAACTGTAGATAAATTAAACTTTGACCACAATCCCTAATAACAAATGTTTATGTGCAAGGTATTGATGAAGCAAAAAATTTCTCAAATGCAATTCTACTCTAGAATTATGCGCAAGGCGCAGTAACATACACAGTAACATGAATTACTGAAATTTGCCTACAGCCTGCAAATAATTTTGTATTAAATGCCTTCTGCCAGTTTGTTTCAGCTTGCTCAATGACTGCTGCTATGTCACGGGTGTAGCGAGTGTAAGATCGAAAGAAGTTCGCAAAAATTGAAATATAATAGCCCTTTCTTTATCCCGTTTGCTATTCAGACCTGTATGAGTCATGTTATCCAATACCCAATCGTGACATCTGAACCTGTTTGAAAACCCTGAAACTTATAGAATAAACATTTCAACTAAATTATTGAGTGCTGGCAGATTTTATGTAGTGATTCATTTTACTTATGTCGCAGGCACATTACCAAAGAAAATTTACACCAAGAAAGTTTGTGTCTAGATCCTTTAAGCAATCAGTTTATGTTTACTCCACGATATCCCCCCCTCACCCCCATGCAATGAGTGTCAGCACAAAGCAATATTTTGACTGAAGCAAAGTCAGACAAAATAAAATAAGCCAAATGATATTCCCTTAAAACTATCAGAGGGTTTGACCATACAGCTTAAAGCAAAATTTAATATATTTCTACGATCGATACCCAGCATGCGAACCTAGTAGCTTATTGAGACTCAATCGCAACAACCTCAAAGTTAAGGAACCAACACTGAGTTGAAAGCCAGTGCATAATTCTCTTTACCACTGCTTGCTCAGACATGCAGTTCTGAAGCAACATACCATGCAAGTCGCTCAAAAAGCTGTTCACAATAAGTTGAATGTTAGAGCCTTTGCATTTTGAATTAAATTGAAGTCTGTTAATACGACATTCATGGCCGGAATTCAAGTAGAAATAGCTCAGTAGTGCTAATCAAGGTGCACAGTGGACTTTTGTTCCTGTGGCAGTTCACCAAATATACAACTCTAAACTCCCTTGGACGTTTAAAGCAACCTGCTGTCGAGCCTAAGGCAGAGCAGTACAATCCTAAAGATACAAAGTCCATAAGTGGCCGCACTTAAGCAAGTGAATGGCAATGAGAGCTATACAACAATCATAAGTTGTGTGCAAGCTAGCAAATGACTCCATTCTTGTACTGAACACGTAAAGAGGATTAAACGAACAATGCCGCCTGCAGTAAGGTTTTTACATGCAAAGGAAGTAACGACACTGGTGGCGGAGTCGACCAACTTAGGGGCGGAAGCTTGCGCATTTTTATCAATAAGTTTAAGAAAGCGAGAAGCTGCATGCTGAAATCGGTTTTGTCACCTCTTTCCCCAGATTTTCGAACGACGGCAGCAAGCCTTTTGGCGAACAAGGTGAACAAAAAATTGGCAAGCATAATAAAATCCACACGCTATCACACGTGCTCAGTAATAGATGACAGCATGCGAAGTAACGGCGCGTCTAACTCGAGTGTAGTGACAAACGTAACGGCAAACTGCCAGAACGCTCGGCCAGCATACTCACGACGGCAGGTTGCTGCAGGCACCGCTGGACGAGCCGAAAGACAACCTGGGCTTAATCTTCTTTCTTTTGTCGCGCTTCGCCGCAGCGGTAGACATGACGTGCTGCATTCGCCATTGCAACGTCAGCTCCGAGCAAACCGAAACAATGAGCGGAATGCTCTTTCTACGATTGCACCGCGGCATCAACTACTAAAATAGGAGCTCGCCGAGGCGCTCACGCACGGATCTCGTCCAATAGAGTATCTATCGAACGACAAAGGCAGCCACCCGCGGGCGAAAGCAGCACGGCAGCAGGGCCCCGGCAAGGCGGCAAAGAGGTTTTCTTTACTTTTTGAATACGCCGCCCAGCGAGGCTGCGTTTCATATCACTCCGGAGGGGAAGCACAAGCGTGGCGGTTGAATGGGAAATAACTCACCCGGTCCTAGCAGGAATTCGACGGCAGAAATCAGGCTTTCCCGAGCTAGACGAATGGTGACTAGGTTCTGAAAGCCTACGTGCAAGAACGTCTCGAGATATTTGCACGAGTGCGCGCGAAGACAGTAATGCTGGTACTGCTGGCTGCTGGTGCTAGCAGCAGGCGTCCCATGAACGGGCACCACGCAGCGGCGCAAGCGGCAGCCGACCAATCAAACGGAGAAAGCCGTAGGCTCGCGTCGCGCCCTCCTTCGTCTTCGTTTCTTTGCGTTATTGTTCGCTGTTCAATGTGAGACAGACCCATACGCGCGTGTCTTTTAACTCAGCAAACAAGTATTTGGGGCATGTATTTTGGGGTCACTTGTATAATGCAGGACCTGAAGAAACAGCCAAAAAAGTTCGTTTTCGCTTTCGGTTTTTTGTTTATGCATCATTACAAAGTAAAATTTCACCTTCGTCTAGTAAGTACGTGCTCTAAAACGCGTGCAGATATTGAAATACCAACAAATGAAACAACTGTCACAGTTGCACTCGCACAGTTCATTCAGCGGTACACAAATTTGTTAACGCCTCTGGTCGGATTCCGCTTCAGGTTCTTATTGAGTTGAAATTATTCCTTTTTGTTTTCTGATCAGTAGAGCCTTTTTCTGTCGTATTTAATATTAATATGTATTAGATTTTTATTTTTATTCTCTTATCTAAACAGCGTAACCGTGCCATTATCTGAGGGCACAACAACAGCACTAGCACTACTTTCTTTCCGCAACTTTACTATATTATTTCCGTGTATTACTAGCTGCCTCAGCAAGACATGTATTTGCCGTGACAACAAATTGCTGGAAATGAAATATGGACCATATGAGAGGTGCGGCCACATTAAGAATTCTGTGGCGGGCAATCTAAAGGATAGATATTTATGCAACTTTACTGGCTCAAATAACGCTCACAAGTGGAAAATTATGTCTACGCTGCTCAGGATATAATTTTCCATATCCCGTACCACCTGACACCAATTTTCTTCTACGTACCTTAATAAATGGCACATTCCTCCTGTGTGGGTATGTGCCATCAAATTAGAGAACAACATTCCCACGAAGGAATATTGGCCAGGGTTCAGTGTGGACTGCCAAATGTACTGCAGATACTGAATTAGTGTAATAAATTGTATCGTGTGCACCGTGGCTACATCGTGTGCAGCAAGATTTCGAGTTCCTTCAGTTCGCGCCCCCACAGCGGCCTGAAAACTGAAGAGCGCAAAGGACAAAGAACCCGTGCGTGGCCTTGCGACCGCCGAGTCGAGTGGTGGCAAGCATCGCCTGAGTGCTGACGTGGAGAAGAAACCCTATCCTGCACGTGGTTCACTCAAGGTGGTCGATGCCATGGTGCTTCTTCGTGGTGAGGCCTTTCCACGTTCGGGGGGGTTTTGGTCAGGTTTCAGGCTAGCTTCATAGGATATGGTGATGTTAGGTTTCATTACCTTGTTCACAGGCGTCCTTCTCCTCCCCAGGAGGGGGCTCGGCAGTCTGGTTCGCCAGCCTGCCGATTGAAAGTTTGCCTGTGGATTTATTTGCTAAAAATGGTGTCGATATGTGATTCCTGTGACACCCGTACCGATAGGCGATGTAACGCTGAAAATGAAAAATAAAAAAACTATCCAGCAGCAACTCGAGTGTGACGGACCAATATATCTTGATGCGTTCGTGTTATGTCCTTCTACTCTTGGCTCTTGGTACCTCGTTTTTCGCGCTACCTACAAAATGAAAATGAAAAAAAAAAAAAAAATAACAAAATGATATCTTGATATCTCGACCTTTCGGGAGACGAGGTATTGTTTGCAAATCTGCAAACATTAATTGTGAGTCAGATCTATGCTGCAGTTCTTTTACCTCTATTCCTGTCAAAGCCTTCATTCCAAACAGCTGGCATGCATTAAGGGTATTGTGTGTGGAGTGGACATCTACTGCTGAAGAAATTTTGGAGGAATTTCAGGACGCGCAGAAGCTGCATAGTGTTCTTTTTGTGTATCGCTGCTCTCACGTGGTGACCGGGGTGCGTGTTGCTACAGAGTCAGTTAAAACAACTTTTGCCAGTCTCATATGTGTCCATCTGAGTTGAAAATGTGGCCAATTGTCTGTTGCATTGACCTGCTATGTCCTCTCCCCCTTCAGTGTACCAACTATTGACGATTTGGACACAATGGAAAAGCGTATAATTCTGCGACTAGATGCAGGGTATGTGGGGAAGGCCATCCTTCTGATAGCTATACTGTTGCAAAGCCAAGCTGTTGCCTATGTAGTAACGAGCACTCCGCTGGTGACACCAGTTTTGAGAGACGTTCTCAGGAGCAAGCATTACTAGAATTAATTCAACAGAATCATTGCTCTCAAGCAGATGCTTACGCTCTCCTTGATCGCAAAAGGCATACTTATGCCAACTTTGTGCGCTAAGCTTCTACTCCTAACTTTGAGACCACGTTGTCTACCGCAATTGTGACAACGGTTGAAAAAGCCCTTTTTTTGTGGTTGACAATATGCTTACCAGCTTTACTGAAGCCTTGTCTGGTATTGTTGCTATAGCCAGTCATCTTGCCCACCTCGGCCTGTGTTGACTCCAGTATCTATTTCACTTCAAACCTGTGCTGAAAGTTTAAATGCAGCTTCTTGACCACTAGTGCCGGCGCAAGTGCAGCCTATCAGTGTCCTCGTAAGCATTTCTCGCAAAAGTGGTTGCTCTAATGATGTTGAAATGGCATGCCCTACTAGCGCCGTGCTTCTACCTCACCCTCTAAGTTGTTCGTTCCCCAGGACAAAACCAAACAAGGGCCTTCCAAAGTTTTACCGTAATCTGATGTGCCTTTTATAAAAGAGGCTGTTGCGGCCTCCATTTTGGGTAAGTAATCATGGCAGGTGTAAAAGTTCTTCAGTGGAATCGTCACTTGTTGTATCTTCACTTTCAGATTTACATCTCCTTGCAACACATAAGCCAGACATAGTGCTGTCATTTACCTTAAACAAATTTTGTGTTTTCCGTGCCGATCGTGTAAACGGTAAGGGTGGTGGCTTATTGACTTTGATATCTTCAAAATTATGTCACCTGGCAAAAATAAGCAAAACAGTAATGAGTCTCGACTGTGAGTTCTTGGCTGTAGATATCACTTTGCCGCATTGTGTCCCTGTCACAGTCGCTAATGTCTACTGCCCCATAGGTGTACGTAGCAGACTGTTGATAGATTACTGGCAAACTCTGATAGGGTCATCACTGCAGGAAATTTCAACTCGCATCATACTCTTTGGGGTAACTCTAACGTGAAGCACTTACTTTCAAGTCTAATATCCAATCTTCTATCTGATCACCTTGAAAAGTTCCCTCATCACACTGTAATCGCACTGATGCGTCTGTGACTGCACAGAAAGCACCGATTGGAATTTTTTAAGTCTCATTCCTGGAGCTTTTGGTGTGTGTCCCGGATTACGCACCAATCTTTTTAGCAGAGTTTATGGCAATTGGGCTTGCACTATTAAAAGTTCTCTGCAATCAGTCAAAAATAATTTTGCTATCAGACTCTGTTTCTGTTTTATTGTCTTAGGAAAACAGAACAGCGCACTTCTGACACACAGACAAAAGAAGAGACTGCAACACAGTGCTGTATTGTAGTCTCTTCCTTTGTTCGTGTGTCAGGAGTGCACTGTTTTGTTTTCCTAAGATGAACTACCAACTAGCCCGTTCTTACACCCTTGCATGTTTTATTGTCACTGGAGTCAGCACGGGATGCCCTTTTGAGCCGCTCACTAAAGTATATCATACCGGGATGAGGGAAAGAATTATGTTTCATCTGGGCCCCCGGTTACTGCACTATTTTCCAGAACGAAGCGGCAGACTTATCAGCTTTTGATGCACCTGTTCCATGTACCATCCCTAATATCATTATTTTTGGAATGTTCTGTTTTCAGCGTTATCAATACATAGCCACCTCATGCAATGATCTCTTGCTATCTACAACAGAATGCCAACATCTCATATACTCATGGAAAGTTTGTTCAATGTAAATCACGGCAGTGTGAAGTAACACTGAATCTCATGAGATGCAGAATTCCTCCTTATGTGGATGCGAGTTCAGCCCCACAAACCTTTGTGAGGCTTGCGCTGAGATTGAAAATATTAAACATTTCCTTCTCGCTTGCCGAAGGTTTTCATATCAGAGGAGGGTGGATTTAAAAATTACAATGGCACAATTGAGATTTACGTTGTCGGTCCCGCTTCTACTCTCCTTCGGTGCGAGTGCGGAAGGATCTGCGTTGCCTCAAATTTGTCACTATTTATATAACTACATCACAACTATGGGCAGATTTCTTTGCTAATTGTATTCCAAATTTACTAACATCCAAAGTTTTGCTCCGTATCTTTTTTTCCTTTCATTCAATTTTGTGATCTTAAATCTTAGGTTTTTGTTTAGTTAATAACTAATTTAATACACTAATTCAGTATCTGCAGGACATTTCGCAGTCCACACTGAACCCTGGTCAATCCCACTTCATGAGTATGTGGCATTTATCAAGGTTGAAGAAGAAAAAGACGCTGCCCTCCAGTGTAGGAGCTGCCAAATGCACATACACGGCTTGACTGCTAGGCCTACTCGGGCTGGATTGAGCCTTACTGCTGATGAGGTATCAACTATGGGGACGCCAATGGACCCGCGGGTCGCCGCTGCAACCTCTGCGAGCACAACAGCAATTACCGGACCAGGCGTCGACATGATCACCGCCGGCTGCGGTAACAACCAGACACCTAGCCCATGGAACACAGGGGCTATGCAACGTCTAACGAACTTCCACACAGGTATATGCTAAAGTCTACAAGTCTATTTTCAGATGTTCTGCAGACAATGAGGCAAAAATGTGTTTATGCCTGCTCCGTCAAAAAAGGTATAGAATACTCCTTGGCAAGAGCTTTTTAAGAACAGTTTTAGATGTTTCCTTATTTCTTGGGAATGACAGCCAATATTAATTTTGTAGTTTAGAATTGGTTTCATTGTGTGCTTTAGAACCCTATGAAGTCAACCATAGTTTACTGTACTAGGTCAAGAGCACGCATTTTTAAAACTGGGCACATATACGCTGATTGCATTTGAGGTAATTGCCCAGCTTTTAATAAATGCTGTGCCCTGAACCTAATAAAACCAAGTGGTTGTCTTTACTGAATATTTTAAAAATGTATATTTTAAAAAAGCAAGAACAATGAGCACAAAGCTATTGTTTATTGATTTTTGTTTTATTGCCATACACAAAAACAGGAGCTGGGAAATCAGCTACAGTTACTACGGCCCCAAATCACCTCCGCAAAGAAGGTTCCAACTGTAGGTTACAAGAGGGTCCAAAATTCAGTTGACCACCTGCATCAGGGAAAAATAAAGTGAGAAGAATCTTAACTTCACCTGAATAGCTTACCGGCAGTTGGAAGCAAGACCAGCTCCATGTCTCGACATGCATGTACAAGGCAAAAAATTAGGGAACCAAAAAGAGATGCATAGAATGCCATTGTCAGCAGCATTTGTAAACAATGTACTCGCTGATCCAAAACTCAAGCAGCCACCTAAAAGGGAAAGTCCTCTACAAAAGCAAAATTGAAAACCCCACATCAACGCAGAAAGTTATACAGTTAATGCTATCAGCGTCGACAGCTGTATCATAAACTAAAGTTGAAATTTACATTTGTTTCTTACCTTGAGAAAGGAATTTTCCTCCACCGGGAGTATGCAATAAAATGGGACCAAAGAAGAGTGTGTACTCACAGTGCTTTCTGAGCTGTGTCTTGCACACTTTATTTACCTGCACTATATGAATACTGCATGATGGCTGATTTCCTGTGCAGTCACAGTAAGCATTGTACATGAGCTCCTGTCTTGGTAACACCTGCATTATTTCAATACACACTAGAGGTGGATTAGTTGTAACTTACCTTGACAACCAGACAAGGGCACAAGACAAGATGAATACAAGGCCAGGCCATTAAGATGACATTCTCGTTGCTCTCTAAGCAAGCGCACAAAAGGTGCTGTCATGACGTCCTTACTCCCTTGGTCAACAGTAGTAGCCCTGAAATTCAGACAAACACTGAAACTTGTGAAATACATATTAGCAAACAGCCTAGACCTGTATAGAAAAGCATGAAATAAAATCCAGCTACAAAGAGTTCTTACTAAATTGTGCCAGCCACGTCGTCCTGCGAAAACCACAGTTGAATAATTCCGTTGCCAAAAAGAAATATACAGCGTGAAACAAGAATAACACCACTGCACAAAATGTACAGACAGGAATTCAAGAAGCCTTGCCTATTGAAAGGTCACCTCATTAATTGTCGTTAAACAGTCAGCTCCAGACCAGCACCAGTGAGATAAAAATCTTAAGCACTAAAACCTTGACAATCAGCTGTCGACTACCTATGAGATAGAAATTTAAATTGTAATGAAAGAAGAGCTAGATAAGTTAGTGAAGTAGCACACCAGAAAGTAGCAAGATTTCCTCCACTCTTTTTTTTATTCTCTGAATTAACCACAGCAGATCTAAGCAGAATACAAAACGCGGGCATCAGTTTTAGCAACAATGCTTATGAGAGGGCAAATCGAAGCTGAAATAAGTCACTGAAGCTTTTGTGAATCTGCTTAAATCAGGATATTTAATATTTTCATCATGACGGTGTGCAACAAAATAACCCACCAAAATATATTACTTGAATTCTTGGTCTTCTATCAATATTAATTTATGCGTGCATCACTCAAGTGCATGAGAGAATTACACTTATCGATTCAGGATAACTTACAAACTGTACGGTGGGTCCAAAAGCGATAGGTGGGACACCATAGTGAGGATACGAATTTGTTAACAGCACCAAGACGGCATTCGAAGACTGAGAATACACAACGCAAATGCATGTTAATATTTTACCTCAATATGAGCTACATTGTTATTTGACACTCGCTGATACTGTTTTGCAACCTGCAAAAAGAGCAAAAATTTTCCGACGTTATGTTGCTTTGTAATGCGAAATTTGAGCGCAGCTCATCAGCTGTTTCACCTTTTCGATAGTTTGAGGCAAAGATTTCGAGCAAGACATGTATGTACAATTATAAACTTTTAAAAATTTTTCACACATATTCCTTCAAGAAACACTCCACTGCAGTGAACTAGAAGTATACTTCTAGTTCACTGTAACTCCACTAACAGTTCTTGACTGTCATGAAGGAAGCTTTGTGGTCATCCGAAGCCTTCCACTACGACACATCTTTCTCTTTTTTCACTGCCAACTTTCTCTTTTTCTTTACAGCTCGGTTAAGGTGTTCACACAGAATTGGGACAGATACTGCGCCTTTTCTTTGATGTCAACCAATTTTAGATGCCACTGGTGCCTGCTGTACTGCGTGTATTTCTATATGATCTGTGGTGCGGCGTTTGAGGAAGCGCCAAATGAAGGGTGCCGCACGGACGCCTGGATCAAATGCCCGGTGGGGCCAGCTTCATATATGCATGAACGGATGGATGGATAAGAACTTTTATTGTCCACCGTAAATAGAGGCCCCTTACTCCCCACCCCCGGCACGCAGGCCTAGGGGATGGGGGCTGGAGCCTCCGCGGCCAAAGGCTAACAAAGAGATTTTGTCTCTCCGCGGTCTCGGCCCCCAGGCAGATGGCTTATTGCTGCCGAGCAGGGTCTTCGCTTCGCAGCAGGCCTGCTTCTCAGCTCTCTCTGCTATTGATATCTTCCTCAGCTCCACGGTAGTCGACACATTCCCATATAATGTGGTCGAGGGTACAGGCTTTACAAAGATAATTTGAAATGTTCCCCTGGTAGAACGTGAAAGGCCTATACTGGGTTAACGAAATTTTCAGCTTGCAGTCGCCACCATGCGGTCGCCTCTCTATTACTTAATGTCATTATCCAATGGTGGCGTGAATCTCCTAGTGACGTCATCACCAGTCATAACGTCATGACCAGATGGGCCATCATTATCACTTCCGGTTATTAGACATGACCTGCTGGTCATGACGGCATGGCCGATGATGTTACCAGGTTACGAGTGCGACGACGACGTGAAATGCAAGAACGGGCGCCAAAGAGCTGCGCTCTAAAAAGAGGCACACCGGACAACGGTTTCATCCGGCGAATTTACTGCTCATCCACAGTATGTTACTTTCAAGAAACAAGAGAAGCGAGAAGTGACTTACTTTTGCAGAAAGCGAGGTCCACCACAGCGTAGCATTGGCTGCATTGGCTGCTCACGAGAACGCTGTAGCAGCATGCTCAGCATGATGGCGACGAGCTTAGGATAAAATGTAGTGCTGATAGAACTACAGCATTCCTTCAGTAGTAATACGTTACTGGATGAAGAAAGGAGCAAGGCACAATCCTTTGCAGTCCTAATGAAGTGCTCTGCTCTGCGCCTGAAAGATTTGTGGAGAAAGTACAAAGGAAGATAAAGTTTATAGCATAGGGCAAAAAGAAAAGTTATTGGGACACAGTCACTGTCGAGAAGGTTAGTCGGAACGGTCGGTACATTGTGTGTGCGCACGGAACAAGAAATCGCAACAGAGGCGTTATTGTAGGAGTGTACAAAATTTGAAATATTGAAATAAAACAAATAATAACCTAGAATTTACATTGCTGTTTGATTTAATTGCTTGCAGCGTATAAAAAGGCTCATTTTTTATGAATAAGGTTAAAAAAATGTTGACATAAACTGTACATTACGCCACCTAACGGGGCAACATCAAGCAGCAAGCCGGAGTGAATCACGAACTGCGAGCAAGTGCACGCGAGCAAACCATGGAGAAATATACTAAGTACATACATACATACATACGTAAGTATGTTTATGAGCGAAGTGGGCCAACAAGAGCAGCTATTACCTCACCTGTGGGTACGGCAACATTCGCAGCGTCACGCATAGGCGCCTGACTTCTGAGTCACCCAGGCAAGCAAGAAAAACTTTCGCACCATGAAAATGTCATCATTCGTGTAACTGCCTTTGTCCGTCTCGGTCAGGACTAGCATGCAGGAAATACAGCGCTGGTGCGCTGTGGTAGGCTAGCTGGCACTGATAGGGACCGTGATTGCCATGATTTCGGGCCAGCGCTTTCAGAGTACCTGCTCTCTGCTGATTAAATACGTGCACGTACAGCACACGCCAATCCCTTCCTACGTCCTTTTTCGGCTCCAATTCCGATTGCGTGTCATCACATCCTTGACATCACATAATTCACTTCTTGTTTACCCATTTTAGTCTGGTACTTTCAAATTGCGTGCCAATCCCTTCCCATGCCCTTATTCGGCTCTACTTTCGGTTGTGTGACGTGACATCCTTGACGTCACCTTAATGGACTGCCTTAATTAACTGCTTTAGTCTGGTACTTTCAAATTGCGCGTCAATTCCTTCCTATGCCTTTTTTTGGCTCGACTTCAGGTTGTGTGACGTCACATCCTTGACATCACCTTAATTGACTAATTTAATTAACTCTTTAGTATTTTATACATCTTGACGTCACCCTAATTGACTGACTTAACTATTTTAGTATTTGATACATCGAAATGTGGTGCCATGCCGTTGGCTAATGAGATCATTGAGAGATTGCCTCTAATTAATTACCATATCGGCCTAATTATTTTTTCAGACACAACATTAAGTCACCCTCTATCGACTGACACCACTCATTAACCTCTACCGCTTCTCAATTACAACTGCTGCGGACACGGCCAGAGATGCGGTCTGCGGACAGAATTCTGTGAACATAGCGAAGTAATGCTTTCGCATTAATAAACTGTCGTCAAAAACGCTTGCTGTGATTTGACATTCCGAACCTAGGAAGTGTAAAGATGGGTCGTTCTCAGGAGACATGATGTTTCTTGAAGAGCTTCTAATAAAACTTCTTTGAGAGGTTTTTTTATCAAACGTTTTGAAGAAACATACTAGAGATGTTTTAAAGCTGTTGAGGACACTTATTTTGTCCAACGTCTGTGAGGCATTCTCATCCCGAGCTAGACGTCGGGTTGCGGCCTCTGCCACGGCAACACGATCACTTAAAATGCGCGCCAACAGCACATGTGCGTGAGAGCAAATTTGCGCTTTGAAAGCCGAGATAGTGGCTGCTCGATAAGAAGGCCGCGGGACAGAGGGGAAAGGCCTTTTCTTCGTCCGGCTTGTTCGTTGTTCGAGGTGGACGAGCATGGAGCAGGTTTCGTCGTTACTTGTTTTGGATGCAGATTATGAACGTTCGGTGGGAGTGCCTGGTTATCGTTTTGTTCCTTTCAACTCTCGTTTGGTGGCAATTGTTCATTTCACCCTTTCGCAGCTTTCTTTTTTTTTTTCGGTTCAGCAGTATGTTATTCTTTTGGTGACTGCTGAAAGTAAAAGCAGTTCACACACATTGGTCTGTGGCTGTAGTACGTCGTGTGGATTGTGCCTCGCGAACCTTCAACGTTTGCCAACTTTTGAAAAGTTTATTAGACGTTCTGTGTTTTGAGGGCTGGAGCGAGCACCTGGTCCCAGAGCAACGTGGACTTCACATTCAATATACGAATAGCACTCGGGCAACTACCCGAGCCCGAAGACGCCCTGCAGGCTATAGGAAGTCACCACTGACACTTCGCAACGAACACTCCGGTTGATCAAATTACCTGGGTCACCAGTCAACGCACCATCGGTGAAGAAGGGCCGCCCCTTATAAGCCGGTTTCTACTTATCCAACCCCACTCTTGTAGCACTCCTTCTGAGTGCATATCAGAAATACAGTGCAGTTTGGCATCACAAAAAAATTCAGGGAGCACTCTGGATCACTAAAGTGCTTCAAGGCCTTGCGCACTGTTATGCGTTGACTGCGAGACTGTTTGTGATGCCTATAACCAGTTGCCTAATTAGCACAAGCACACTAATTAGCGAACTAGTGTATTGTACTTCATTCAACAACCAGTACAAAACGTACTTATCAGTAAACCTTGGTTCCTCTTCAGCAAGCGCAAACTTGCGCTAATTGCCTAATTAGCACTACTATGCTAATTAGCTAACTAGTGTAATTGACTATTAATTTGCTCAATTGTAAGTACTTTGCTTGACTATGTTCACATTTAGAAAAATAATGATTAATTATCATAATTATGTTAGTTAGGCTAATTGGTTAATAACTGATTAATTAAACACAGTCCCACTTACTCTGAGCATCACTATACCATTCCTTTAATTGGTTGCTATAATTGCTACTAGCCAAAGTACAGTTGACCCCGCTTGAAATTAGTGCACTGTGACGTCACAACCATTTCGACCAGAGCTGTACAGAGCGTGACAGACGCATCACTTGGTGCCATGTGCAGGCTACCGCATCTAACAACACTACAGTGCATTTAGACTTACATGATCCCCCAAAGACGGTGACAAGAGATCTCTTATCAGGAACACATACTGTATTGGCCGTGCATCGTGTGGGGAACATAGGCACTTTCTGATCGCATTACAGGGACCAGACACCCTTCTGGAAAAATTCCACTACGTCTGCATAGTAAGTCCAGTACAAACCTAAACTGGTGTACTGTTACGGGTGGCACAGAGAAGGGCATTTGCAGAAATTCTACCCAAACCCAGTTGCATAACTGAATCGGGCGAGGCGAAATTAAAGTGTGAACTATGCAAATCTACTGTTCGACGAAAAAGTGAAAGCTCGAGTTAGCAAGGACAGGTCGACGGAAACAGTTTGCACCAGTAGTGGTTAAAAATACATTTGCTTCTTTGTCGCAAGAGCAGTTTGATGATGGGATTGAAGAAGAGCCATTTACGTCGGATGCACAGGACAGAACATATTTTGCTTCCATGCTGAAGGCTAGGCAACGCACAAAACGCAGGACGCCGACATTCACTGCAGATGAATATCCGAAGTTGAAGATTGCACAAGTCAGCAGGATTGAATAGACAAAGAAATTGCGATGCTTGCAGCACAAATTGCACAGATGCGTCAGAAGAAAGCGCATAGTCGAACGGCAAAAGGAAAGTTCTCAATAAGAAGCAGTTCAAAACTGAGCAACTAGACTCATTCTTTCATCGTATTCTTTTGATATCAGCATATCATCCCTAAAATCACAGTCCAACCTACCTACCCTTGCTCATCGTTGCTACATTGCTAGTTTATGTTTTTTTCACAAGTTTTTTTACTCCGAGCTACGACAGGAACCTTACATCTGTGCACCCCCACCACGTATCTCCCTCCGCACCGGCCATCAGCAGCAAGTGTCACGACCTCGTGCCCGCACCACTACATTTTCTTTATCATTCTTCCCCCGGATTGCCAACGACTAAAACGGCCTTACCTGAGAACTTGCTGCTATCACATGCCCATCTTTATTTCTGGAAAGAATCGCATGTACTTGCTAAGTGAAAATCTTGTATTTGTGTAACTTACTATATAAGCTACCTATGCTGTTTTTCATTTTTGTGCACCCCACCACTTATGTAATACCCTCTAATGAGGGTCTTTAAGGTATTAAAGTGAAGTGGAGTGAAAACAGAAGGAGACGTCTGCACCTAGTACGACAGCAAGGTCAGCGGATGTTCTGAAATGTAAACCTGCCGCTACCGTAACAATATGGGAAGCGGTACTGAACACTCTTACGCAATTACTGATACAACTCATTCAGAGCAGTATATATCATGGATAGAAATACGAGCTGAAAGCATCGGCAAGAGATTACACAATGGAATTGAAGAAGCCTCTCTAATAAGGTTGGGGAAACTAAAACAAAATTATTGTACGGGAAACTACATTTGTAGGCGTTCTTGATACAGGAATATAATCGGTTTTGTACAATCACAGGGTACATGGGGTATCAATTCCTCTCCATTCCTGATAAAATAGCAACAGCAGAGACGGAAACTCCAAGAAAAGCTGCCGTCTATATAAGGTCCAACATTGAACGCCACTTGGCTTGATTAAGTGGTGCAACACTCAGCAGGAAGTAGGTGCGGTAGTACTCGAGCGCTCAAACAAGACGGCCGTGGTAGTAGTGTCCGTGTACTCTCTTCATAGAAACAGTTATTAATATTGCCTGGATTACACATATTCGATGTTTATACCCTGGAACTCCAATACTAAGAGGTGGAGATTTTAACGGTCCATCCATAACTTGGGGATATGAATATGATTCCAAAAGGAGAAATCAAGTTCACACTGCCTTAACAGTAATGGAGTTTACACTGCTAGATCATCCAGGGGTCGCAACGTATACCCGCGACACGAACACACTCACCAGATCTGACGTGGTGGAAAGGCCCTGGTGCACCACATTGGCAGGCAGAATTAGATGCGCAGGGTAGTGAGTATGCTCCCATTACCATAGGTTTTAATTTGGGACACACGAGGAAAATTCGATGGAAAATTTCTGTAACACATTGGGATGGTGTACGGCAGGATACTAGAACTTGTGCGGTTAGCCCGAATTCTCTTGTGGCTACCCTTTAAACGGTACTCAAGGATATATATCACACAAATACAATGACAGTGAATGAATATCTGCCAACTCCCGACTTTTACACTTTCTGCACCTCTGGACATGTCGAAAACAGGTCAAAATATACAGGCTGTTCGGTATCCTGAAGACGTGCAAAGAAAATTTGAAGTGCACCAGATGACGGCACAGGCACACCGCTATGAAAAGCAGCTGGCTTGTAAGAGGTGGGACGACTGGTGCAATCGTTTGGGCTCAAAGGTGACCAACAGGACATTTTTGGAGGACTTTTTGTAGCATGGAAAAGGAACGACAGATCAAAGATCATGCAGAAAGTACTAGACACACATTACAACTCATACCAAAGGAGTTTGCAGATCAGGTTGCAGTCCTTTTCTTTCCGAATCATGCTCAGTATTACGCTCGTTCACCGACGAAGGACGTTGATAAAACGGGGATAACATCACCATTTACCAAATTAGAGTTATTGGCTGCTATCGAAGAAACAAATGGTAAAACTGCGCCTGGGCATGATGATGTTTCTTATGAGGTATCAAGAATTTAGAAGCAGACATAATTGACAGCCTGCTGTATGTATTAAATGAGGTATGGTAAGGAGGAGAAATTTCAGTCGGTAACGCTTAGTGGTGGACCCAATACATGAGCCTGGAAAACATCGTACAAGCCTACAATTTTTTCGGACAATATCGCTAACGCCTACAGTTTGCAAGATTTTGTAAAAAAGTGATAGCCACTCGCCTGTCATGGTGGTTGGAAATTCAGAAAAACTACCATGCTCAGGAAATCGGATTTTGTACAAGCCTTGACACGGAAAGTGGGTTGGCTATACTAGCTAAAGAGGTCGTACATGTGTCTCCTCATAGCCACATTGTACGCACCGGGGGGGCTACCGACGTGGCAAAGGCTTGCGATAATGTTACATGCCAAGGTACTTAACAATGTGGAAAGCATGTAAATACGGTGCATTACAGTGCAAATGCAGTACAGACACAGGTCATAAAAAATGTGCATGACCTGCTTAATTAAGGACAGGATGTTTTCTGTCCTGCAAAACAAACAACAAATTATGCCTCAAACAGAGCGTGCCATAAGAGTCGGTTTTAACACCTTTTTTGTTTAATATCGCACTTATCCCTTTGGCATAAAATTAGCTGAAATACCAGAGGTGCAATTCATTATTTATGCAGACGATATCACAATATGGTCTACTCATAAACACCTTGAGACACAAAATGTTTAATGTTTATCTGCAAGAGGCCCTAAATATGCTAGATGAGTACGTCGACGATGCATGGAGCTGTCACACAAAAAGTCCAGTTACATTCATGTAGCAAAGAAGAATGGAAGAAAACAATTGGCCACAAAAAGAGTTATGCTAAAGATTGGAAGTCAGGCATTACAAGAGGTGGACAAGTTGAGAGTCCTTTGCCTAGATATTTATAAATCTGGCAAAGGAACACAATGGCTACATAGGATGAAAAAAGTATCCGCGACTTCCTTGCACTTGATAAAGCGTATTTCATCAAGGGGAGGAGGAGCCTGAACAGAGATGGCAAGACGTCTTGTACAATTGGTGCTTCAGCCCAGGGGGTCCAGTTCCAAAGACTGACAAGGTGGCAGTGGGCAGAATTAAAAACGATAAATAGGAACGCAATAACGGCATCGCCATAACTTACTTCCATCCTTAATCTTCAGAAATTTGCATTGATCAACTCACTGACAGAATTCATTAAACAGCGAGAGGATATGAAGTGAAAATATGTTATAGACGCCCTACACCCGCTAGGCGGCGCCATCATCAGGCTGTGCTCTACCGGTTCCTCGTCCCTGTCAGGAAGGCACGGGAAACTAATACAATACTTCAAATTAGAAAGGAAATGATATGCAGAACCACACAAAGACCTGAGCAGACAGGAGGCAGTAACCTAGAGGAACATACAGGCTAGGACATTCCCAAGCCTAGCAAAGTACCACAAAATCTGGCTCGAAAAATTCAAAAATAACACATGCACTGCATGCGGTGAAGTCTCGGACATCCTTCACATAATGTGGAACTGCAAAGAGCAATTAGAGAAATATAAAGCTTGAGCACTCAGCCGAGCGGAGTGGGAGGCAGAGCTGGCCTCACATGGGTCTCTCTGAGCAGCGCAGCCTGCTCACCAGAACCCGGGACAGCCCAGGCCCATGGTATCCTGGACTGATGATGCTGATGAAAACATTTATTGTCATTGGCTTAGGTTAAGGGAAGGCTGGTCGGGTCCCTAGCCCAGAACACCGTTGGCAAAAACCGCTGCCCGTGCTCTTTCGACGAGGGCTCGTTGTTCCTCGAGGTCCAAGCTGGACACGGCCGCCTCCCAGCCTTCCCACGTTGGCTGATTTATTATGTCCATACAGGTATTTTGTTGACAAGCCCATATCATATGGTATAAGTTTACCTTCTGGCCACAAACACCTTTGAGCAAAAACAGTGTGTTTCCGAGTAAAAAATAAAAAAATCACTTCTTATATCTTGAGTTGTACAAAGCAGGCGCTCACATGAAACATGCCGGCCCCACCACCGTGTTTCGTTGGCCTCACCTTGATAGGCGCATGGGAGACGTGGGCGCGTTTCTCTTCTGCGTGAGTATGTATTACACCACGGACAATCTGCGTGCGTGCACATTTGGCAATGCGGTAGGAATGTGGGCAGCCCCATAAGGGCTACCTGCATTGTTCCCGAGTAGAGCTCATCGGGGTGTTTGTCGGCAGTCCACTTCAGACTTACGTCGGCCCCCGTTGCAGTACCTACATCGAACCCACCGGAGCTCGCCTGCATTGCCTACACGGACTTACCGAGTCCTCTATTCATAACCCACCTTGTGCTGCATGAGATGAGGGTAGTAACTGCAGATCCGGACTACGAAAGGAAAATAACTAGGAGAATATGATTGGGATGGAGCGCATTTGTAACATACTCACACATTATGACAAACAGCTTACCTGTATCGCTCAAGAGGAAAGTACGTAACAGTTGCATCTTACCGCTACTCACCTATGGGGCTGAAACGTGGAGGCTAACGAAAAGGGTTTTACGTTGAGGACAACGCAAAGAGCTGTGGAACGCAAAATGGTAGGTTAACGTTAAGAGGTAGGAAGTGTGCGGAGTGGGTCACAAAAATAACTTGAGTTAATGACATTTTATTGGAATCAAGTATAAGAAATGGGCAGGGAATGCTGTGCCAAGAGAGGATAACCGATGGTTGAAAAGAGTAACAAATTTGATAACTTCCACTTATACGGATGTGTTATAGTTTGACACCGTAAGCAATGTCCCTGAAAAAATACGTACTTGGCCTGTTGATAATGGGTGAATAATTACCACTGGCAAAATTAAAGCTAGTTTGTTTGAGACCAAGAATAAGAATGTTGCTCTACAGAATGCTGTTGTACTTGGATGTTCGGAAATCGAAGTAGTGGTTTCAGTGAAAACATTAGGAATGTTCTTCAATCAGCATATGTCCTGGAATTATCATACAAACTTTTTGGCAGGTAAGCTTTGCCTGGTTACCGGCTTTTTGTTCACAGTTAATTACCTTCCTTGCAAAGTGATACTGTCGATTTACAATTCCTTGTTTCTTAGCCACCCTATATACTGTTGCCATTGTCTGGGGCACAGCTTCTGCTATTTTATCGGATCTTTCATCTCCAGAAGAGGGCTATCCGGGTTGTCTGCAATGTATCTTTCGATTCCGCTACCAGCCCTCTGCTTAGAGATGTACAATTCAAGTTCAGAACAACTTTCATTTTAGATTAGCCTTGAACTATGCCAAAGAGTGTAAAAATAACCTCACATATGTTTTATTTTTAACCTGAAAAGAAATCTCATTTATTACAGCAGATTTTCTGAATATTGGTTTGTGCCGTACCTGCGTACCTACTATGGAAAGCAGATGTGTCATTTATTATTTATTATGTTAATTAAAGTATTTTGGGTCCTTCTAAATATAGCATTTGTATAATCAATTTTCTAATTGAGACATTGTATAAGGATGTTTTATTTTCCTTACAACTGTGTTCTCTGTTTCAGCGCATGCAAGTGTAATATTTTGTTGTTTCTTCCTTGTAATGTTAAAAGTCGTAACGTAATGTTGCGACTTTTATGATAGCACATATTTGTATTGCTGCCCCTGCGACAAGATGGGTTGAGGACTAGTCAATTTGTCGCATGCTACTTTTTCCCCTTAATTCCATCATAAAGCTTTTCATTTTATGGAAATAAACCTTCTTTTTCTTCTTCTTCTTTTTGTTCAACTCAAGGAAGGAAAGCGCAGTAGGGCGGCAGAAGAACAGGTGGGTGGATGAAGTCAAGAGGTTCGTAGAGGTCATGCGGATACAGCTAGCACAGGACCGGGTTAATGGCAGAGGCCTTCGCCTGCATGCAGTGGGTACCACCTGTTAGGCTTGGCGGCTGGTGGTTCGTTCTGCTACTACTTGCCACAGCTGGCAGATGATGTGTTACTACAACAGAGCTGCACTCTAATATAAGGTGACCACAAGTCAGTTCCCAGAGCTGTCAGCCATTTTCCATTCCTCTTTTATTATATACAAACAAATACAGCGGTCGTGGTACGACAATTTTCTTTCCTTTTACCTCCAGGCTTCATTGAGTGAACTGTGGCGCTCTCGCGATTGCTGAGGTTTGACACGTCAACGATGAGGGCCGAAACTAGTAAAAGTGATGATTAGCACAGCTGTGCAATCTGGGATATGCCATGTTATGAGTGATTTATTTCCCGCTGTTGGCTCGCCACCTTGGCACCAGAACGATGGGGCAAGCAGCGCCTAACTGGAAAAGAGGGACCAAAGGAATTAAAGCACGAAGGCGAACCTAAACTTGAACAAACTTTCTTGTGTCACCCCTAGTGCCTGCATGCTCCGCTGGAACAGCGCATGCGTCAACTGCCTTCCTGCTCCACTGCCGCTTGAACAGCGCATGCGTCAATTAGTGTCTTCCTAATCCCGTCGTAGACGAAACGTGCGGGGCACGAGGGAGCCTACGCTGTGTCCTGCAATCCAAGCCGAGTATGCGCATTCCTGTATGCACTTGCAGAACAAGGAGACAGAGGAGTTGGCCAAGCCACAGCTGCGCTGCATTGTTTACAGTCCTGATATTCTCATGTCATAATAGCTAACGGAGTTCTTCCTAGTCTGCTGACAACTTGCGAAACGGTGCCAACGAAATGCTAGCATGTACAAACTTTGAAGTGGCTTGGGCTCACGTGTTGACTGTTCCGTCGAAATATAGAGGACCACAATTTGAAGCCACTCTTCGGGGTTGTGCTACATACTATATAGCTGATATCCGCTATTGGCAAGCCGGAAAAAACCTCTCTATTATCAACTTAGTGAAAATATTTCTCAGTAGAGAGAGTAGCAATGATTTTTAAACGGGCAGAACGACTGTGTTCTGTGTTGTTGCGGATGCCATTGCCTGAAAGCCAGGCGACCGCGTTTAAGTGTGGGCGCCATTTCGCTGCCGAGCACTCAGTGAAAAGGTGTTGCGTTGCTGTTTCGAGTCGCACAATATCGTGCGACGATCGGCAGACACAACTACGAAATTCTTCGTGACAGAACTATATGGCCTCGAGATTGAGCAGAGTCGTCACCTTGCGGCTCAGCGTTTTCGCGTCGCGTGCCAGCCCGCAGTGATTTACGCGCATGCATGCGGCGTGCACAGGAGTGTGTTTCGCAGTTCCTGCGAGCTTTTGCTTACCTATATGCCTCTTGCAAAATAAATATGAACAGTATTCCACGCTTCATATTCCACGCTTCATTAAAAAAAATATACTTGTCCGTATCAAGTATGTCATGCTTGGATAAGAACATCATCCATCGTGGTCTTCGGCGCTTCAGATCCTTTGACATGCAATGTCTCAAACGAAGTGGTATTGTCGTTACTGCCATGTCAAAGCAAAACAGGTTGTTGCCGTCAATAAAAGTTAATGCAAACGCTCAGAAATCGCATATTCCCATTTCTGTTTGGAATACCTAAAACATATATGCCACCGCAGACAGTGGCAGAATGCAGTTTGAACAGACCACTCTATGCTTACTATGCCGTCTGTATGTACGATAGAATTGTGTGAGTACTTTTTTTTTTTTTTTTTTTTTGCTTTTAAACCTCTGTCGCGGTGTCTCAATTTGGTAAGGGCGCTCGACTGCTGATTTCGAGAACGGGGGATTCAATTACAACCGTTTCGAAAGGCGTTCCTCTGCTGTGGGATTTGACTGCACAATATACAATTCCACGTGGTAAATGTGGTGCTAATAATGAAAAAAAAAAAAAGACACCAAAACCAGCCTCTGCAATCATCCGTCATAGCCGATGCCGCTTTCATGTGTTAAACCCGGGCCAATATGCATTTCTTTTCTTTTGTTGTTGAAGGCTTCTGTGCATCCGTAAAAGTTTTAGTGAGCACATTTTGCTTTAGAAAAATGCTCGAATGTTTGGGAAACATATTCCCTGCACCTAATTGTTGCCCTAAATATTACAATACACCTAGATCAATGTGCTTTACTGGTAGCCTATTATAATCATTATAATGCTTTTTCGTCCAAGTGCTGTCGTCCAACAAAACTCATTTCTGAGAGGGGGAGTAAAACAGCTTCATGCAGGCTTAAATATCAGTGTTTAGTTCGGGAATAAATACATTTTTATAGTCGCATGATAAGAATGACCTCCATTTCTTTCGGAATAGTTTTATATCCGGCATCTGTTTTGGAAGCAACCCTAAGATTTAGCCACTGGAAGCAACCCTAAGATCGCATAAGATTTAGGCACTGCTAAATAATTAGTGATAAAGAAATTTTCAGCCTGTAAAATTGCTTCCCAGAACATGACAGTGCCCATGCGCAGTTTATAACGATGTCTTCGCAGCGAGTAATTTGTAGCTTGCACTTTAACATTAAAAATTAATCGCTGATTATTGTAAATTCTGTCAATTGTGTGTAAAAGTTCTCTCACAGGGTGAAATTTATTCGCATATTTGCAAAACAAAATAATTACACTACTAATTTACCGTTATATATTAATATCACACACATCAGAAATCTTTCCTCGGTTTCAGGAAATCATTTACAGTTAGTGGCGCATGCATTAATACGCTATCACATTCTATGACAGTGGTCGCAGAAAGTATCTCGGCAAATTCAATCCACTCAGCGCTGTACACATGAACAATCAGCTTTCCTGTGCAGTGAGGTTTCCTGTATAGTGTCGGCGCGATTTCATATTTGGGGAATACTGTGCGTGGTTGTCTGGGACAGAGTTGATGTGCAATCAGTCTAAAGCAACTCGCCATGCAGTGCGCTACCAATGCTACATTTAACCTGCTTAATCCTCGAGTCAAGTACGATATAATGAACCAGGCTTTCTCGATTCAATCTAAATTACTGCAGGTCAGAGCACGAACCTTGTATCTGCGTGGGCTTGACACTAAATTCGCCAGTCTCACTCGCATGAGACACGTGCAAACTGTTTGAAAGTCGATAAGAAAAACAAAGTTGTCATTAGGCAGGCCTAAGCATTAGGCGCATGAGCGCGGTACAGCGCAAGAAACGTGCAAAGTAAATCTAGAAGACTGGAGGCATGCGTGCTTTGTGTTTTCCTAAAATCCGCTCTTCTTCTGCTGCATTGGCGAAATCCTTGATTTTTTTTCTGCAGTATTGCAGAAATACTGCAGAAGACACGTTTTCATCGCTGTCAAACCCGCTGTAAACTCGGAAGCAGACCTACGCAGCGCAGCGTGCGTTTCTGCGAGCGCCGCCGGCTGCCGATCCACACTACCGGAGTGACGGTGGCGCCACCTCTAGGTCGATCTCGCGGCGAATAGGGCCTTTCAGCGACGGTGCTAACGGTGCGCACAGACAGTAGATGCACGGCCGCTCGATGGAGGCGCACTTGGGTACGGCCCGTCGCGTCGCCCAGAAGAGCCGTATTGCGCCTAGTTCTCATCGCCACCGCTGCGGCGCCACCGCTTCGGCACGAGTCCGGGCGGAGAGCTGCGCGCAGCGGCCGTGGGTGTGCTTTCGTTTCGGCGTCCGCGTGGTCGGCGCTTGCTCAATTTAGGATTATGAGCGGCGTTTCACACAGTATGTGATGCTATGTGCAAGTTTGCTATTGATAAGGTGATAGCGGCAAGTCATCATCCCTAGGCTTTTCCAAGTCATTCGTGGTCTTCCGTTTACAACGAGACAGTCGTGTGCTTCGCTGAGTGCGCACCCATTAGTTGCGTTTCAACCACTGTAAGAACGTAGTAGATTTTGCAATCTTGAAATCGGGACATGGTTTGGGGTCATTATTCTGCGTGCACTTTTCTGGAAACTTACAATTCAGGATGTAGCGTTCAACATTATTGTTCAGCCTGTTCCTCTATTTTCACTGGAAATAATATTCAAGTGGGTACCACCACCAAAACATACTAGCTAACACAAACTGTTGCAAAAGAAGCAACACAAGACAGCCAGTTCAACGACACGCCCGCAGGCTCAGGCAATTTTTCTCTCGTTTGATTATGAAGCCGCGTGATGCACAAAAGACACGCAAGCTTATTTTACATGCGAAGAACTTTTCTCGAAAAAGGTTTATGTGCAAGCTTGATTTTTTCCACTGTCTGATTGATGTTGCCTGTCCAGTTGGTCAGCAGTGGTCGCATTAGTTTGGTTAGGTCCTTACTGTGACTGCGGTCTTCTCTCTCGCAAATCAACTCCGGAAATTGCACAAAATAGGGAAGACGGGATGAAATTAACATGTTGCATAGCTTGCTGCTTCAATTATGACCTGCGGGCACTTCATCACCTTGCTAACAAATGTGCATGATTTTCTGATACCTTAGGCGTCCATCATCAAGAAGTTTGGTAAGTCCAGGGTTTTGCAGGAATCACAAGGCACAAAGTTAATAAATGGATGGGGACTAATAAAATAAAATTATTGACACTCTAAAGTAAGCACTAGAAGTTATTTTAAACTTTGGTACTATATAAATAATCAAAACACGGGCAGGCACTGAAAACAGAATAAATAAAAATGTTTCATGAGATTCTGTAAAAATATTCATACTTTCTCTTCAAATGGACGTGCAAGGTAACCAGCCAAGAATGCAATCGGTGCTAACTCTATCTCAGCTGCTGGTTCACACCACGCATGAATGAATCCAAGCTGACTCGAAAACTCTCTCGCAGCAGACGTGATATATGGCAGTTGGCAAGGTACGACTTTCATAATCACGAATGCCAAGTTTTATAGCTGCCTAAATTTGATAGGTGCATTTGCACACATGATGCTTGCAAGTTGCTAACCTGCACAAAGCATGGCAAAATGTGTATAATCTCAGTCGATATTTTTTTTTTTTTCGCTAGTGGTACCTTCAGTATTTTCTCCGAGGTGAAAACGGCAGCCCTTGCGTCAACTTTGTCGTTCCCGCCTTTGAATTGCCTTAGCCTGCTAAAAAGTGATAATATAGACCCGCTTTCGGAGCCTGCTTTAGGGCGTATCGGAAGCTGAAAATAAGATTCGGTTAAATGCAATGCACTAGTAAGGCACACAGAAGGCATTGTTGTAAGATACTTGATGTCATCAAGAAGGTACTTAATTTGCGCCACTGTGGATCTGGTTGTCATGATTGTTGCTTTGTACGTTTGTTTGGTTAGCCTTTGCTTCGACGTGCCTCCTTGAACCTGAATGTCTTCGATATGGTAAAGTCCAACTCTAACCAAGAGAGTCCCTCGTCATCTAACAAATAGAGCGGCTCTTCTTGGTGTCTCCATGGCTTCACTTATGCGATGTTGGGCAAGGCATACCATTTTGATATCGTCATAAAAGTGATCGTGGCGCAGCTATCTTGAAACACACATGCTTCATTCATTTCATTTCATTTATTCATACTGTCAGCCCTGGGCGGGCTATTACAGGAGTGGATATCAAACTTGAAATAGAACAAGAACACATCAAACAAACACTGAGATCAACACTAAATTTCATACATAATTGTGTTTGCCACTTGAACAGAACAAAAACATTGTCATAGAAATCAAGCAGTACATAAAACATTATGCAGTTTATCTAAAAATTCGCTAAGTGATTGTGACGTGACAACGGAGTTGTCACGTCACAATTGTGACAATGGCTCGGGATGACACGGGGGGTTGTCCAGGAGGAAATGAAGTGTAGCTATAACAAGTGGGGAAAATAAAGCTATTGACCTGCGCACATTAATTTTTTTCAAGGTTGTTTGGCTCAACATGAGCCCGCGTGAGTAACTTAACTTGTAATGTGGGCAGTTCGGGAACACGGAGGGGACAGCTGAATGAAGCAGGATCTTCAGTTTTATGTTCTTCCTGTAATCGTCATCTGCGAAGTGCAGTGAGTATACCAGTGACTTGTCACTCGACTCCCACCGGCTTCCTTTTCCATCCTAGCCCTCCCGAGATATGTTTTTCAGCCATGCTGTTCGACGTTGTGAATCGCACGGGAACTCATGGTAACCGATCTTTTCGTGGTGCACAGCGGCACACAGCAGTTGCCTGGCATGGTGCTGCATACGCTTAGGACGCTGTTGACACAGGCACCGATGACACGCATGCAGAACTATCAGAACCACGCGGTTATGCTGAGTAGTCAAAACGATAACACAGGCCAACCCAGCCAGCGCGCTCCTTCCGCGTCGTCTGCTCGTCCGTGCCGGCGGCGCCTTGTCCTGGAGTGGTGGCGCCGCCGCGGAGAATGACGGCGGAAACTGTAACTTCTCCCAATACGCGCTTCCCCAGCCATTGAGGCGCGACGCGACGGGCCGCACCAAGTGCGCCTCCATTGAGCGGCCGTGGTAGATGCATGTATAGCCGGGCTAACGCCGTATATGCTTTAGTGGAATCATCGAGTTTAGGCTCTTAAAAAGTGACGCCGTGAAAGTTTTTTTTTTTTTTTTTTTTGCAATAGTGGAGAATACACGGCTAATCCGCGAGATGCTGCAACGAGACCACTCTGAAAATATGTTCATGCGCGGTATTTTCCATCACGTCCCAGATTATCGTCGGCATTTTAAGCCGTCTGTAGTGTGTGCGGTCAGATATATACGGCTACTCCTAATTGTATTAGATGGCAGCTGCAGGTGCGTCCCTTCCGCCGCGCTGTTCGGTTTTGTGGGCCGGGGCTTGTGCAGTATAGAGATTTCATTTTTGTGCCGCAGCAGCAGATATACTCTTAATTGTTAGATGGCAGCTGCAGGTGCGTCCCTTCCGCCGCGCTGTTCGGTTTTGTGGGCCGAGGCTTGTGCAGTATAGAGATTTCATTTTTGTGCCGCAGCGGCCTGTTCCTGCACTTGCCCACGGCTTCGTCTCCACGCCACCAAGGGACACTACAATTGCCAGTTCCTTGCTTCAAAGCCGCACTTATCGACCGCACTCAGCGATATATGTATTGTCACAGAAGCCAGTAAAACTGAGTAGGCTGATTTACTTTCACCTACGCAAAGGTACCGGCAAAATAAGGCACAGAACCAACTGGTGGGCGAGAACCGAGAGCGAAGAAGACGAGTACGTGCCAGTCTCCCGAGCTCGCCACATGGCGGCGCCAGTAAGATAACATTGCGCTCCTATATTCCATCCATCCATCCATCTATCCTTCCATGCGGCAATATGATCATATACGACCACATAGCGCACGCCTTTCTGAGCAGGCAAGCTGCTACTTTATTCACACATTTACACATTAATATTTACCTATCATTACATTTCGTGTGGGATTTCAAATACATTCAGGCGCGCTCTCCCTCACACAACATGACACACTTTAATAACGCATCAACGTTTTCCAAAACGCCGAAATTCCACGTAGCTTCATAACCCGCTTCTGACCTAACGATCACGCATTCGGCGCTAGGGAAGTTGCGGCAATGTCCCTTCGCGCCAACGGTGCTACTGGAAAGCGGCGGTTGCAGCGGAAAGCGTCCCTGAAGGCGGCCAGCCGCATCGCGGCTTCGTTGCAGATACGCACTGCGCGGCGCCTCCACCCCGGTGCCCCTTCGAGAGCCGTGCACTGCGTGTGGCAGGAGGCGATGAAAAAGAGGCGCTGAGCCTGGGTGTCCGCACTTCCCAACAGGCGCATGGCCGATAGTGTCACGAGCAGAGTCTCGCGCTCTTGCCAACTCTCTGGAAAGAGGTCGGAGGAGTCGTGCTCAAGGAGCCGCCGTGTGACCTGCCTTCCGAGGCCGGCGAAGTTCACGGCCAGAGGGAGGTCCTCGTGGTAGAAAGGGTAGAGCCACGAGTGCGGCTCCAGCATCAATGGGGCGTCGGGGTCTCGCCGCTCCATGGTGCGAGCCTCGGTCAGCGCCAGCCAGATGGAGAAAAAGCTGGCGTTCGTGTCGACCGACGAGAAGGCCTCCGACACGTTACGCTCCAGGTGTATCACTGCGATGGAGTATAATATCTTACTGTATGTTGCGGAAGCTAATAAAGAAAGTTTAAGGAGCTCTTATATGTAACAGAAGTCACAGCGCATTGTGGTAGAGCATCTACCTAGAATTTGGGAGGTACCAGGTTTTATCCCCGGTGCCGCCGGATAACAGTCAGTTTTTAATGGGTGCAAGATATCTCCCGGCCTGGTGCTCGGCTTTCCTAGCTGTGAAATGCTTGGGAAAGGGGTAACGTACAAAAAAGGTATGCGTAAGGTGTGTTTCTGACAGGTGTAACCATGGGCCGCATATATTCCAGACAGTTGCATAACTGTAGGAGTTGCGTGGGGTCTGTACACTTTCGTAGCCACTTCTGCCTTGGCCTGCTTCGTTCCGATTTCGTGATAATTCTGTGATAATTTCACTCTGTATGATCACGCCGGGCCAGGAGAGATGGGTAGCACTAACAGCTGGCACCACGTAATAAGCGTCTAAGTCCCAGTTATCCGCTGCGTAACTTATTCGCGCATTACTGATAGTTACTTGAGCGCGAGGCCACGGCTTCCAGAGCAGCGTGATTTTCTCTGGGGAGTGCACGAAAGGAGCACACCCGCAGAATCGTGGCCTCGCTCTTGTATACCCCCACTGTGAGCAAGTTATAAGGTGAGGGTAACGAACGGAGCTTCACCCCAACTAAACTTAGAGGTGAACTAATACAAACAAAATACGGAAATCTTTTTTTCAAACGAACTGAGGAAAACGCATAATTGGGATTGCCTATATGAATCATGCACTGTCTTCGTGATAAATGCACTGAGACATTTGCGGGCATGATATATATACCACGGAGCCGTCGGAGACGCTACTAAACCCGGAGAAAATCAATGGCCATCGCTTACGTAAGGTACCACAGGGCTCCACATCCTCCAGAATCGCGCTTATGCTTTTATCATACTATGGTTACTGCAACGAATGTAGACGATAACATCAGAGGTATATCCCCCAAACATTTTTTTTTGCTTTGTTATGTTGTTTTTTTACTTTGTGTCGCAATGCTCTAATATTGATCTACCACTGAATTATTGAGAATCATGTATATGGCTGGAAAGCGGCATCGGTACCTCCCGAAGGCACAAGGCGTGCTGGTCTAGCGCGTCGCAGCACACTCCTCACGGCTTCGACGATGCCACCGTCGTGATGTGGCATGAGCAGGAGGTCGTACCAGGCGGGCCCCACAAGGTGCTGCACCTGAAATGCGTAGAAAAGATCAAGAGGTCGCACATTAGACTTAATCTGAGGATACCCCTCTGGCCCCATGACGTGTTGCGCTATTAAGAAAATTCAATTTCGTTTACTCCTAGGTTCCACGAAGAATATACAACAGTATATAATATAGTATCCACACACGTTATATAATATAGTCTCCAGAGAAATGTTACGCTCCACATTTGAAAGTGCAATGGGTCGACATGCTGTAACTAATCGTAATTCCTCCATCTCATCTGTTTTAGGAATTAGTACCGCGTGAGAAGACCTACAAGACGGACACAGTGCATTTAGTTTGTTCGTTTCGTTATAGAGCATCGTTAACACCACGGTGTTTTCATGCTTAAACACTTTATAATATGCCGTGTTGAAGACGTCTGGTCCACGTGATTTTCCGGAGATTAAATAGTCCATTGGGAGTCCTACCTGAGCTTAATATCGGGACAGTTAAGAAAAAAAAAATAAAAATGATTTCACTTCGACAGAACCCTTCAATATTGTGGTATTGAAGCTCTCTGGTTTCGGTTTCAAAGCCAGGCAATAAGGGAGAAAATATGGAATTTCAGCCATTGTGTAATTCGCAGTCTCGTCTATGTGTAAACTGTTATTAACTCTAATGCGAGTGTTCTATGTTGTGTTCGAGTGAATGTATTTAGTACATTGCAGTGCTCTAGTGTTGTCCTTGTCGTAACTTGCTCTTTGCAAAGTGTTAATGCGTGCTTTCAGCTGCAAGGTCTGGTTCTCCATGATCACTTTATCATTAGCGAAAATTGCATATATGTTTAAATGATTAGTTAAGAACCAAGAAACAATCCTTTGAAATATTTATTTAATTTATTCGCCTGTCATTTATTGCCAGATTTCAAAAAATGCTGGAGACGAGAATGCGAACAACGCCTGGACATTTGACAAAATGCAAAAAAAAAAAAAAAAAAAAAAAGATGGGTGGTCGATGTGTCGATACGACTGAAGTGCTTTAGACTGAATACCGCTGGCATGATGCAACACATCACACGTATTTCTTTGCATCATCCTTAATAATCCTTTAGCCTTCTCTGTATTCCGCTTCTAGTAACGTTGGCTGCACTTGCATTCTTCTACTTGCTTTCCTTCCGAGAGCATGATTTGCCGTCTGTATCTGATATGCTCTCCGAAAGCGGTGCTATTTAGATCGCGGAGCTTGCTCCAAGTATCCGACGCTTTGTCTTCTGCTCGTTGAAGGTTCCGGTTCCATGATACCTGCTCACAACCACGCCACGACATAGCGCTGTTAAAGGGCTCCCGAGCCTTTGTGATAGTATTCTAATTCAAGAAATTCATAGGGGTGGCCTTTGTGAGTATTAAGGCGAAAACCTTTAATGGCTCATGCTGGCGGCCGCGATTCTGTCTGTCCGTCTGTCCATAACGCTTTCGTTAAGTTGGCACTAATAATGACGGGAGAAAAATAATGGTTGCATCAGATAGAGGAGGAAAAAATGAACCTGGAAGCTAAGTTTGACGACTGCAGAGTAATTATATATAATTGTTTCACAGGAAAGGTAAGGCACAGTATCTGTCACTTGCTCTGTGGACACTTGAAACGCGCCGTAAGGGAAGGGAGGAAGACAGGAGTGAAAGCGGAAAGAGAGAAAGGGGTGCCGTTGTGGAGGGCTCCGTAGTAATTTCGACCACCATAGGATCTTTAACGTGCACTTACATCGCACAGCACATGAATGCCACTTCGTTTTGCCTCCACGGAAAGAGTAATTAGTTTAGTCTAAAATGTCGAAATAGCACGGACGTCGATATAGCCTCGGGGACGGTGTGACATCACATCCACCGGAAGTCTTCTCCGGCCTTGTCAAATAACCGGAGCTTATGTCACGATGATGTCATATATGACCTTGGCGTCAAGATTGTTCATGATGTCACCGGGTGATTCACGCATGTATGATAGGCTATCTGGATATATCTGCAGGATGCATATATATGCAGAGATAACCTAACTATCGTATACCTCGAAACATCCAACCCATATACAACGCGGAAAGGAGGCAAAAGAGAGCAGAAGCACTCAAAAAGCGCTTCGAGCCACTGGGCAGTAAGACAGTTGCATACGTAGGTGCGGCGAGTGGAAAGTCGGGTGCGACGGTAGCCTCGGTAGTCGACGGCTGAGGCGCCCTAGTATCGGCAGCCACTATCAGAAGCCGCAATTCCGAAACACCTGAAGAAGTTACAATATAGCGCTCGCTTGCATAGGAGCAGAAGCCAAATTTCTAATTAACGATAACAAAACAGCCATCTACAATTACTGAAAGAGCAGGATCTCACCGGAAGCGGTGACAATCCTGACTGGAAAACGGCTGAATAGAAAATTCAGCTTAATATGGACTTGGCGTCTTCCTCCTCGTCCACCTACGTTTCCCTCAAACAGAAAGGGGGCGCCGGTTTTTCTGCTCTATCGTTGGCTGCCGGGCAGCAGAATGCCCCTTCACGTGGTAGCCGCGTCACAATACGTCACCACCAGGGGCAAAAACTTGTTTTGTTTGTTTTTATTCCTGTGCGGTCGCCATTATACTGCCTCACGCAGTTTCCTCTCTGGCTCGCGCCCGTACAGTTTAGCGTACGTGATGTAGTGCGGCAGCGTTTATAAATGCTCATGGAGACCATAAAAATGATTCACTTTATTTTGCATTCCTCGAGGGAAATGCGACGAGCTGCGTACTAAGCAATGGCTGCACAACGTAGGCAGGAAAGGCTGTCGCGACGAAATAGTCTATTTTGTGCAAGGCACTGTGTACCCTGTTTTCTGCAGCTGCACAGAGCGTTCGCGAAATTTAAGGAACCGAAAAATTTCTGTCTTGTCGCACTTCTTTTTGTTTCTTATATGACGAAAATAACTGCGGGACCATTTTCAGAAAACTTAATCTCCATGGTGGGTCAGGAGGTATGTCGAGAACAAACTATAGTTTGCATCACCGCTAACAAAGCTACAATTTTTTCTTCGTAACTCTAATGCCGATCTTAATTTCAATCATAGGACGCACCTTTTTTTCCGGCTTCTGTCTATTTTTTATGAAAATGACCTTTCCGCGGAAAATCTTAGTACATATATGGCATGCAACATGGCTGCCAATGTGTGCTACCAAAAGCTCTTTGAAATCTATCTTGAGCGACGTCTTACGCGCATAGGTTTGAGTATTCGGGTGGTTGATTTATGTTTAGACAGTCGCCGTGCTGATATACAGACTTATATGTAACAGGTGCGTCAGATTTTTTTTTTTTTTTTTTTTTTGCTTTTTTGATTTCGACGCTGCCGACATTTGCTCCACTGATAATTTTCCAGTGTGGCGTACTTGCAGCCCCAAACGGCAAGCAGAATTATAAAATGTCACTGTCATTTGTTGGAACATCGGACTAAATTGAAGATCATTTCACCCTTAACATTCTCCGCGTCTGCTGAACACTCCATGTCTCAAGTCACAGGTTTGACAGCAAATTTAGATTTGATTCGCTCTCCAGCGCTATGGATACTGTCAATCTTGTGGTCACTTCACTCGCAGTGTTCGGCCACCGCTATTCGCGCTCTGTTCGTTCATCTGACATCAGCTTTGTGCTACCTCCCTTCCGTCTTACAAGCACGAGGGGCTTTAACAACCATGGTTTACGTTCACTGACCCGACTATCGACAATATATACAAAGCAACGTTGCGAATCGCCCGCACTCGCACCGTGAAGGAGAAATCGACTGGGTTCTGAGCCGTCATGTTATCATAAAGAACATTGGTTGGCGTACATTTTTCTTCACTTTTTCTGTTTAGTCTGGTTTTCAGCTAGAGTTCAAGGCTGCAGGAGAAACATTGCTGAGAACTTTTCCCGCTCAAATAGATACGCACCTCTCCTAAATTGAAGTAGTTTTTCACTACTTCAGGCCCGCATAAAAGACAGAATTTTGTCAGTATTTTCTTTCCCCGCTTGCAATGATGCGTGAGAGAGATTGTAAGTGTTTTCGCAAAAAGCGCGCATCCAGATCGGCGTCAGAAATGAAGCTCTAAAATAGCTGCAGTGACAAATACTAAATGCGGGAGCAAGCACACATAGGTACATGCAAGTGACTGCAACCTAGATTGGTGAGAGCATGCATGCCTCATTTAATGCAGAATTGGTGAGCATATTCGTTAAAGTTGAAAGTTGTGGTTTCTTAATCCGTGTGGAGTTATTATTAATGTTTGTGCAATAAGAATTCTCTTACGCTTCTCTTTCACATCTTTTTATTCCTTCATTGATTCTCGACTTTTTCTTCCAAATGTGTAACAGAGTTTAACGACACTATCAACACATTCTGTTTGGAATTCGGTATTTTGTAATTATTTTTGCATGCGCAATATACGGCCTTCAAGAAAAACTACTTGTGCCAGTAAAATAAGACGCTATTTCGCCTGGGTCACTTTGCTGACCAATTATTTTTAAGAAACAAAAGTAACTTTTTTGGGCATACATTAGTTGCCGTAAGAGCTTTGGTCCATCCTTTTCTTACAGATTGCGAATTGGAAATGAAACTACGCGATACTCGACGCTTTTGCTTCGTAGATCAGTCAAATAGTATGTCAGAATCGGCCTGTTTACCATTCACATATAAATTCAAAACATTTCTGAAATAGCCGTCGGTCCTCCTCATTCATTGTCATCTGCCTCATTCCGGCAGTGCCCCTTGCAGTGCAAAATTTTTAAAGTTAGCCTCTTTAGAACCGATCATATCAGCGATCGAAAATGATGCTGCTCCTCTCCTGGTCCTCTCAACTCGGCGTACAACTTGGCTCACCGACGTGCGCCGTGTTGAGAGGACGAGGACAGGAGAGCATCATTTTCGATCGCTGATATAATCGGTTCCAAAGAGGCTAACTTTAAAATTTTTGCATTGCCAGGAAGACTGATGGATATACCTATCGCTTCTGCGCGTTTTCTAGTTTCAGTAAGTAGCTCTTCATGGGCCCTTTCCGTCAAGGGGAGCTCGCACAGTAAAAGGCCCCGCCGGGGTGGCGCAGTGGTTACGGCGCTCGACTACTGCGCCCAAGGACGCGGGATCGAATCCCGGTAGGCGGCCGCTTTTCGGTGGAGGCGAAAAGCAAGGCGCCCGTGTACTGTGCGATGTCAGTGCACGTTAAAGAACCCCAGGGGGTCGAAATTTCCGGAGTCCTCCACTACGGCGTCTCTCATAGCTTGAGTCATTTTGGGACGTTAAACCCCACAAACCAACCAACTTCAATAAAAGTGGCATCCGGCGCGTGTTCACCCCTCTGATGTCCCCACTCCACCTCTCGGCTCGCTTTCCTCCTCACCATTGCGCAGTGGCCACCATTTGAGTTCTTCCCTAGGTAGCTAACTCGCGGCTTCTCCCCTACGAATGGCCAGGGGGCTTTCTTCTCTCTACGTTAGCACCTACAAACGTGGCAGGAGGCAGGTATGGCCTTCGGAGGCTTCAGGTGGATACTTTTTCCGGCATAAGGCATGTGCAATGCTAACACATCTAAAGTAAAATGGTAACGCGATAGCGTAGTACAGAAAATTCGGCGCCAGCATCAGCGTGGTGAAAATCACGGGCATGGCTCTGGCGCGAGTGGTAGCTGACAGGGCCGGGCACTGGTTGGTTGTTGGTTGTGCATGTCACGCGACCACGCGACATGCACGATTTGGCCAGAGCTGCGACTCGGGCTTCGCCTTTGAGATCGGAGGGTGAGATCTGAATGTAGCCCTCCACTGTACCTGCATTCCGAGTCAGACATGCCATTCCTAGTCCATGCAGGCACGTTCGTATAGTTTGTTTAAGCGGGGCTTTATATCTATATTGGATGGCCCTTCGTATAAAATGGTCGTGTACGACTGTATGCTAGGAATATGTGTGGGATAAAGAGGCACAAGTTAAAAGATTAGTGACCAAGTGAGTTGCAAAGTGCATATATTCGATCGTGGATCCGCGTAGGGGAGCCGTTAACGTTGTCGTGGAAAGCAACATTAAAAGCGGAGCTTAAGTGTGCACCCCCCCATCTCCTTCATTTCTATTGATGCTACGTTACCGGTTGGCTACTGTTACTCAAACAGGCCAACCGTTAACTTCCACCTAATTACGTACCTTCCTCTTGGTTTCGACAATACAGAAAATCATATTCCTTAATCCACGATGTTCTGTCTTTTATGGTTAACCCTGTCATTTCGATGCCCTGAAGTGGAGTAGAGAAAATCTGTTGCATGCCGGTCTGTAAGCTGCTTATTATAGAGGACCACGTTTACCTTTCTTTAGCGTTCCACTTCTGCTTCGGCCCAGCATTAAGACATCCCCTCAGAATGTTCGCGCGATGTCGAACGCGGATTTCTGCTCACCTTTGAAAGGCAACGCGGCGTCCTCCAGCCGTCGGCAGAACCATGCGGTGCCTCAAGGCTCGCCTCAACCATCCAGCCTAGTGCTTCAACGACGCGGAGACCAACGCTGAGCGCCAGATGTATCTCCGTTTCAGAGTCCAATCCGATCAGGTACAGGCTTGTCTGAAGTACGTCGCGGTCGAACAGCTGGACTGTATCTCGCGCGCTTAGAGCACTGCCTTGTGGCAGCACGAGGCTCCGGTCGAGCACGTCGAACCAAGACTCGCCTGCACTCAGCGGCGCGTATAGGGACAAGTTCCCCACCGACGTTACGGCTGGTGGCTGCCACTGCTGGATCGCAGCACCCATCAGGTGAGTGATTACGCTGTCCATGGCTTTGATAAGAAGTATCAAGGTGGAGTTGCTACTATGACTGGGCTTCCCTAATAGCATCAAGGCCTTAGTCATCCAGCGCTCGTAGTCGGTGCCCTCTCTCATCTGCTGTTCGTCGATCCATTCGAGAAGCTCAGAACTCTGTCGAAACTGGATGGTGAGGCTCCGGTTTTCGCCAGCGGTGACATCTACGCGGAACCAAAGATGCAAGTTCCAGTTTGCCGACAAGTCTATGAGCACTTCAAGCAGTGGGCGGGTCAGTGTACGGGGCCAAGGCAATCCCCGCTCCCCCAGGAACGTCTGTAGCAGCTGCAAGCCGTTGTCGTTAGGGTCTCGCTGCAAGCACGAGCGAACGAGGGTTCCCGCTTGGTCATCTTCCTTGCTAGAAAGCGCCGAGGTGAGAGCCTGCGCTTTGGCGTCGAATGCAGCTCGCGAATGCACCGAACCGCCCTGCCGTGGCCAGCGGCCACACACGAAGCCGTACAGGTCTTCGCAGGGTTGTTGTTTCCAGTCAAGTGAGTCGCTGAGCTCGCGGACATAGCGCTGGCAGGCGATCGATGTGCACTGCTTGACTCCTAGCGATGACAGAAAGTCGCGCCCCTCTTTACCGACTCGCCCGGGTGCACTTGGCCTCCCTGGGCCGCGGACTACGGCGGCGATGACAGAGGCCAGGAAGACCGCGGCAGCCACCAAGGCACAGCAACCGCAGCAGGCCCACAGGCGCCTGCTGATGGCCGGGCTTCGGCGAAGCAGGACCTTCCACAGGACCTGCCCGGACGGTTAAGGCAGCGAATGCATAGTGAAAACACATACGCACGTCGTTGGAAAGTCAAACGGGCCTGTTGAGGAAGCTACACTTGGAGACGGCTAGAGGGTCATTTGAAGCATGCTTAGTAGTGGCGACTAACAGACAGCTTGTATAAGGTCAGTCGATTTCCACGTTACATACCGCATGTAAACCGCTGCAACTATACTAGTCTTCTGCTTATGGAACGTAGGGGACTTGCTCCGATGTCAACAATGTCGGCGCTGTAGACATTCATAGTCGAATACCTGACGTTCACTGTGCGCACTCAGAGAAAGTTTCAGTCGTCGTGGTGGGCCGAGAATGCACTGCCGCCAGGGCATGTTCACGCCGAGGGAAGCTGAATATTCGGTGCATTCAGGGCTTCTCTGTGGCCCCTTATCACCCTGAACTCTTTCGAAGGTGTTCAGGGTGGTAAGATACCCCTAACGAGCAAATGGAATAAATGAGAACCTGAGTTATGGGGACCGTGTTGGTCGGACAGTGGACCTTCTCAGCCCAGGGCGATGCGGCGGGAAGTGTGGCGTAGCCGTCCCCTTTTTAACGCTGGCGAACGAGGGGGTTTCTTTACTCTTTCTGACAGGGCTTGAATCGCCGAGTCCTCAAACCTACCAAACATGAAAGGAACTGTATCTGCCTCACCCCTCCAGAGCTAGCTTGGAAGTTTAAAGGGAACTTCTACCCATTCTTGCAGCAACCTCGTGGGCCTGCATTCATCTTTCGCAAAGGGTGCACTTGTGTTTTCGTTACTTTTCAGCCAGCAAACCGACGAGTTCAGTGGCTTCATAGATAGCGCGAAGTTGTTTGGGTTCTCGGTGTTTGAGTGTCGATTATGCGGCGTCTCGGCTAGGCAGCGCTGATAAATAGCGTGGATAAGATACGGACCGATCGGTATTTAGGAACACTTGTGGAGCGTGCAGGCGCTCAATTGCCTACCTGGCGGGCTCCAGGCGGAGTGGGCGACGGAATCGAATCGTCGTTGTCCAGCCAGCTGTGATCTTCCATTGCAAAGCTGATCTCTCTTTTGTCTTTCTCCTCTTCTCGTTTCACCATTCCCGTTCTCGCTTCACACGCGCGTTTCCACCAGGGTAGGCTAAAAGATGGCAGCAGACTGTGTCACTGCTGCTATTGATGCCAACATGAAGTGCAGCATCTGATTCTGTACATTAACGGCCGAAAAAAAAAAAAAACTAACAAAAAAAGCGATAGGGATAGGACAAGTTGCAAACTTCCCTAATTTAATATGTGCGTAAGTTGCGATTTCGTTTTGCGATTGCGGCACATGTCAAACCTCTAAATACGTAGTGACTGAATTTAGTATAGCCAGTTAAAAAAATAAATAAAAATTACATTGCCGAGCCCGCACCGCCAGAAGGAAATTGGCTTAAAATTGCGTAGTGGTAATTGACGGTGTGACAGAAACACACCGTGACAGAAACAAAGTCGGCGCTGACGGGTCGGCGTACGACTAGGCTTCATTTTGAAGCGAAAGCTTCACTACGCCATGCAACACTAAGGTCAACCTGTCCTATATGACGCCCTTGATCAAACTCTTCTTACCCTGTGCAACGAACCTAACGTGCCGACCCGTATCGGTCTCCATCCCTCTCAAGCAGACACTACACTAGACCTTACATTCTCATCACCGCGTCTTATTCGGCGCTGGGAAGTCCTTTCTAATTCTTGGGGTAGTGATCACTTGCCCATCTTGCTCACTCTCAATCGTAAATGTCTTCGCGTTCGGACAACACGTTCGTTTTTCAACTGGGACAAGTTTCGTGCTAATACTACGACCCCCTTCTCGGATATTGACTCCTTTCTGTCTGTACTCCGAGATGCCCGCACTCAAGCTCTCGAATATGTCCCCTGTGACGATTCCACAGTTGGCATGGATGCTCACCTGGCTAACCTTTGGCGTCGCGCAGATCACCTCACGCAACGTTTTCGGACACGCGGAAAACGTCACAAAGATCTCGTGCTTCTTCGACGACAATTCAAGCTTATCCGGGCATACCAGCTTCACCTGCAAAGTGAGGCTTGGCACTCTACATGCGACCGTCTTGGACAAGTACCGGGCCTATCACAACTTTGGCGCATCTTTCGTGGCCTAAATGGCAAGGCACGCGGGGCACCACCTCTCGCTGATCTCCTTCTCAATGGCAACCCGGCTGATGTTGAAGATGAAGTTATACGCACCTTTTTCCCACACGCCAGCCTAATGCCTCCACCAGCAGTTTCCATTTTCCCAGTCGGAAACCCTGATCCAGACCTGGATCGCCCATTCTCAAAGGGAGAACTGCAAGCAGCCCTCGGAAGAGGCCGAGCTCGCGCCACACCCGGGCACGACCGAGTTAGTTGGCAGGAGCTTAGCAATCTCGACTCGGCAGCCCAGGATGCCCTTCTCGACATCATTAATTCTTACTGGGAGACCGGAACGGTACCGGATAACCTCAAGCTTTCTCTTATTCTTCCTATCCCTAAACCTGGCAAAAACCCTCGACTTCCTAGTAATTTGCGTCCAATTGCACTGACTTCACATCTCTGTAAACTCATCGAGCGCCTGCTGCATACCCGGATTAGTCACTACATTGAATACGTCAGTCCTGGATTTCATCCAGCTCAAGCCGGCTTCCGCCCTAACCTTGGAACGCATGACTGCCTTTGGCTTTTGCGAAGAGTTCTGAATAGAGCTCATCGTAAAACGCTACCTGACTATCTCCTGGCTGTCGATATACACAAAGCTTTTGACAATGTTCGCCATGAGGTTATCCTGGAGGAACTCGCCAAACGCTTTCCTAGTAATCGTGCCCAAATCTGGATCCGCAATTTTTTGACATCTAGACCCATTCAGCTACATGGCAAAGCTCCGGGATGGGTGCCCAAAACCTATTACTTGGATAGGGGTGTACCTCAGGGCTCCATTCTCGGACCCATATTGTTCAACTTGGCCATGACACGCGTCGCCGAGAATCTGGAAATCAGCACAAGCGCAAGATTCGCTATATATGCCGATGATATTACCGTCTGGACTGAGGCAGCGGATTACGTAGACAAATATTCTATGGAGACTGAACTTCAGGCGGCCCTTCTTTGTCTTGAAGATACACTAACCAAAATTGGCCTCGAACTCGCACCACATAAAACAGAATTGATTAGTATCGACGGAAAACATAAAACCAACCCCAGTATGCAGATCCATCTTCACATCGGAGGCAACACCATCACCTCCTCAAATGGGCAAATCCGCATTCTTGGCCTGCCCATATCAAGCTGCAACAGCCCCCAGAAATGGGTTCGTCAGTTACAACGCCTTTGGCCAGCACTGCTACATACTATTCGTCGCCTGTCCAACCGGCACGGCGGTGCGCGGCAGCATGCCTGCCGTGCGATGGCCAGAGCAGCGGCGGTCGGAAAAATCCTCTATGGCACACCGGTCCTCCAACTGTCGAAGAGCTGACTTCGCTAAGGTCGAACGCCTTCATCGCGCTACACTACGCACTATTACCGGTCTACCTAAGCACACTCCTATAGCCGAACTTGAGCGTTTGGCCGCTCTTCCACCGCTCACTACCATCGTTACCGAGTCACAGACGCGTCATCGAATACGTCTAGAGAACACTGTCCAGGGGCGTCGCCTGCTGGCCTGGGATGAACAGCGTAACGACAAAACACCAGCCCTATATGCATCACTTCCCCCTTGGGAGATGCCAGTAGTCACACGCGTCCATCGCCGACCTATAAACCGCGATTTTGTCATTCCCCGGGAGCTCCTAGCTGCCCATCACCGACAAGAGCGAATCCCCGATACGACTGACATATACACCGACGCATCCATTACAAGCGAATTCGCATCTATGGCCTGGGTATGCGATGACAACCCTTCCCTTTCAGGCGCTTATGCCTGCCATCTACCTCAGGGTACCCCTCTTCACGCTGAACTCCTCGCGATTTGGGGAGCCTTGTCAGGAGTGCCTTGCACCGGACCTGGGTCAATACGTATTCTTACTGATTCCTTTGAAGCTTACAAGGAAATCGCTACTCCGGGTTCACAAGATGCAACAGCTACGGCTATACAGCGCCTCCTTAAACGCCACCAACTCTCGACCAGAACTGTCGCTATTCACTGGACCCCAGGTCACTCGGACGAATCAGGGGGCAATGCGGCGGCACACGCCGCGGCTGCCTTGGCAGGTGGGATGTCCACATTTACTTCCCCACCCCCCTTGCTTCATCCTTATTCGACCTTGGGCGGGCAACTCACCCCTTTTCTTGCCCTTATGCACTATACTCGGACCAGTCTTCGTAGCCTCAGTCAGCATCGCATGCAGGTGGCCACACCAGACCCACCTTTTACGAGAAGAACCCATCTCACCCGAAGTCAAGAAGTCTTTTTGAATAAGCTCATCGCCCATGCGGCTTACACGCCACGTATTATGGCCCGCTGGCGTCAGTATAAAGAGAAAATGATTACGTGCCCCCACTGTACGACTCTAACCTGCGGCGGCATATCTCATTTACTTTGGGAATGCCCTGCTTTTTCTACTGGACGCCCCGAGATCGAACCCTACCGCCTGAACTACCGTTCCCTTCTAGAAACTGATGCAAACACACAGATGATATTTGCCAAGTATGGCTCGTTTAGTGGCCTGGTTAGAGCAATGTGATTCGAGTGACGACCTAAATAAACAATGAAGATTATGTCTACTCCCCTTTATCCCCATCCATGGCCATGAGCCTTCCCATTCAATAAAGGACATTCAATCAATCAAACGAGCCAGAGGTGATGGTGTAGTTAGCATAACCATGGTACCACCTATGGTGTACCACAACTTGACCTTTAATGGCAGATACAGCACCACGTGTTCCTTCGTGTAATTGACGGCGTCCTCGCCTCCATAGTCTCGCCAATTTAATCGTTGCAAAACCATGCCTACCCACTCTTAAGAGGTTATAATCGAAGTAAAAGCAAGCACAACGACGTTTTTGTTTCGCCTATTTAAACCTCAGCCAATGTTTTCAGCAGTCTCTGTTTAGAGAGACAACGTTTTCAAGACAGAGAGGGCAAAGAAAGATACACCGTGTTAAGAAAAACTGAAGACATTTATGAATCTATTAGGTGCGTGGATTGCTTGCATATTCACATATTTAAGACTCTGCAAAGAGGAGCAGAGTGAGAGAGGGAAAGAGGAGGCTTTGTTAAAGGTCGGTCCTCTCTAAGTCAGCCGCGACGTTGAGCGGATACACTGTCGGTCCACCTTTCTTCAAGGCTTTGTTTCAGCTGTTCGAATGTCCTGCGTATATGGACCCACTGTCTTGCATGGCAGTGGGCGTAGTGAACGCGCACGGCTGTTCTTTTGTTGTGTGGCCTCGAAGAAGAGCTGCTCTCCTCAGCGCCCAAACATAGCGCCGTGTACCCGTGAAACTTTTGTCCCGGAAAGGACTGCTTGCATAAATGCTCAGTTCGTCCATAAATACTTCTGCGAAGCGTTAACTATGGCATCAACGTTCCGTTTCGTTGTCTTATTTAAACGTATACGCTAAAGACATTAAAAAAAATTAATATTAAACAAAAACAAAACAAGAAAGGCAGGCTGATGAAAAAGCTACAACCAAAGCCTTCAGTTTTCTGATGTATCTGGCGGTAAGGAGCCCCGCCGGGGTGGTGCAGTGGTAAGACGCCTGTGCCGGAGTACCCGGGTTCGAACCCGACCTCGGCGGCTGCGTTTCGATGGAGGCGAATCGAAGAGGCGTCTGTGTGCTGTGCGATGGCAGCGCACGTTAAAGATCCCCAGGTGGTCCAAATTATCCGTAGCCCTCCACTACGGCTCCTCTTTCTCTCTTTCCACTTTCACTCCCACTTTCCTACCTTCCCTTACGGCGCGGTTGAGGTGTCCACAGAGAACAAGTGAGACAGTTACCGCGCCTTTCCCTTCCTATAAATAAATCAATCTCGACTCGACAGCCCAGGATGCCCTTCTCGACATCGTTAATTGGGAGACCGGAGCGGTACCGGATACTCTCAAGCATTCTCTTATTCTTCCTATCCCTAAACCTGGCAAGAACCCTCGCCTTCCTAGTAATTTGCGTCCAATTGCCCTGACTTCACATCTCTGTAAACTCATCGGGCCACGTGATTCACACAGCAAATTGAGACACAGCGAACACAATCCTGCCAAAACGTCCTGCTGCTGTCGATATTCCGGGATTAACTGAATTAAACCGTCTGTACTTTAAGGCGAAAGCCTTATTAGGCTCATGGAACAAAATAGCCAATGCGTGAGAGTTACGCACGTGGTGTTTACGCGAGATATGTGCGCGAGATCTGTCATATTCCGCGAGATTCAGCGAGATATGTTCCTGTCTTGCGTTCCTGCTATCTGCGATCCCACACTTGAACGCGCACCAAGGAACTCCACGCGACAGGAACGATGGTGTACGTGTACCGTCCACTTGCCGGAGAAAGCGTGACAGATACTGCGGCTTTCCTTTCTTGTAAACCAATTATAGTTATTGTAACGAACGCCGATAAGAGGCAAACCATAAGAGGCAAATGATAGGAGAGTAAGGGTAGGCTTTTTTTTTCTGTTGGTTGGTTGGTTGGTTCACAGGAAGGGAAAGGCGCAGTATCTGTCACACTTGCTCCGTGGACGCCTGAACCGCGCCGTAAGGGAAGGGAGGAAGGTGGGAGTGAAAGTGGAAAGAGAGAAAGGGGAGCCGTAGTGGAGGGCTACGGAGTAATTTCGACCATGGATCTTTAACGTGCGCTGACATCGCACAGCACACGGACGCCACTTCGTTTCGCCTCCATCGAAACGCAGCCGCCAAGGTCGGTAAGCTACGTTTTGGGGAAAGGAACGTTTTCGGTGGTTGTTGTTGTTGTTGCGGCTGTAGGAAGAAGGGAAAGAAAATGCCCGGGCCTGCTACTGGCTCTGTAGCTGAGCTACCTCCGTTGCCTCGTGCGGACAGAGGAGAAAATAGCACCTACACTTGAAGGTCAATAAAATAATAATTAGCTCACAGAAAGGGAAAGGTGCATATCTGTCACGCTTGTTTCTGTGGGCACCTGAATCGTATTGTGAGGGGAGGGGGAATGTAGGAATGAAAGTGGAAAGGGAGAAAATGGAGCCGTAGCGGAAGGAATGGTCAAATGGAAGCCCACGCTCAACTTGACTCGAAGGACAGAGACGAGGCACACACGACTAGTAATAACTGTGCTTTATTGAAAAGAGGCAGCAGGAATCAGGAATAGTAGCAGGGTATCCACAGCTCAGTCTCTCTCTCTCTCTGTCACGAAATCGGCGCACATATTCATCAAGTCGGCACGGCGCGAGGCCCGCGCGGCGTCGCGTGGAAAGCATGTAGAGAAAAGCCCCTTTCCCGCGCGGGAGAGCGCGTAGCTTTGTACGCGTTGCCGTCACCCTCTTTCCCATTGCCCGGGGAGGACGGTGATTCATCGGACTGGAATCAGCCAGAAAATTCCAGCATCTTCTATGGGACCTAGCCAATGACGACACGCGGCTCGACGGGAGGAGAAGAGGGAGCTATAACCAGCGAAGCTAAGTGTGTGTGCGCGCTAGCTTTGACGCGTGCTAACAAACAGACGCGGCGCGCCCTATTTAAAGAGACCACGCCGTTTGATGAGTCAGTCAGTCAGTTCGTCGGTGTTTGCGACGTGTTCGCCTGTGCTTCGGCTGGACTCCCGGGGATCACCCGCTGCTGACAAGCCCACGGACTTTCAAGGGAGCGGCTCTCGTCTCGTATGGCGGCCACATCGTGACTCTTGAGGCGTCGGACTGCAACAGTGCCCGGTGAACAATTTGGTGTTTGTTTATGTAACTCTCTCGTGTTTGATCTGTTGTAAAGTCTGTGTTTGACTGCTCATTGGAGGGTCAAATTCTAAAGTTAAAGCTCAGCTACTTTGGTCATCTGATGAGAAGAGAGGAGTCGCTGGAGAAAGATTTGATGTTGGGAAAGGCTGAGGGTCGCCGGAGAAGGGGTAGGCAGCGAACGCGATGGTTAGATGGCATTCTCGAGGCATTGCAGATGAAGCTATGTGATGTTAAGAAGATAGTGAGAGACCGGAAAGCGTGGCGTGACATGGTCCATAGGGTCACGAAGAGTCGGACACGACTGAACGCCTGAACTGAACTGAAAGTCTGTGTTATAGAATCATTCTGTAGTTGCATGCTTAGCGTTTGAATTCTGTGAACCTCTCGTCTGTGTATTTCAAGCGATCTTATGTATTCCTTTGTATCGTCTCTTGCTGTGCATAAATTGTGTTTTGTTTGTTACTTCTGACTCCGATCCTTACTCTGGTTTGAACCGGCGACCGCTGGGCACCAAACGACCACCCCCTTCTGTCACTACAAGGTAGTTGAATTCCGGCTGAGCTTGCCACGCAAGTCGAGGGCATCTCCTTTGCGACCGGAACAGCTACCCCCACTCACTCTAAGCGTGTCTGGGAGTGTGCGCACCGTTAAGGGCGCATCGTTAATAATCCCCCCTAATTATTAACGGGTGACACTCTCTCTCTCTCTCTCTCTCTCTCTCTCTCTCTCTCTCTCTCTCTCTCTCTCTCTCACACACACACACACACACACACACGCACGCACGCACGCACGCACGCACACACACACACACACACACACACACACACACACACACACACACACACACACACACACACACACACACACACACACACACACACACACACACACACACACACACACACACACACACACACACACACACACACACACACGCGCGCGCGCGCGATGAACTTTAGCGCCGTTTCGATAGGGAACAATTCTTCCGTAATAAAGCACAATTGTTATGCATCATCTCTTCTCTGTCCCTCGTCTTTTGACTGGTTTATTTTCAGAGAACATATGCCAACTGACTCACATATGACCCATATTTCAGCTGTGCTGCAACCAAATGACATAGCCGCTTAGCCACTCCGATGGGTAATTTTTGCTAAAGGGAAGGCAATCCAATATAGTATAGCAGTTTTCCACTGCTAAGCAAGTTTCAAGTTGTTTTTTCTCCAGCGTGTTGACAGCGTTGCGTTTAGACGACTTTCTGCGCAATCGCTATCTAATCAATGTCGCAACGAGGAGGAGGCTGTAGCCCCACTGAAGCGATATGTGGGGCCTGTCTCACTGTTATCGCTCGCTGAACTAGCTGACAGATAACGGCAGTTGCGGGTCCGTATGGTGTCACTTGACCCTCTTTGTCTGCCTCAAGGAAACCTCAATGAGCAGCAAGTTAGTCTTGAACGAGTACATGTTTGCTATGCATGACAGTGCCACGTCCATTGCTTTCACATCATCTGAGAGGCCACCGTCATTTCCACTTTAAAAGAAGCGTCCACGTGGGAATGCCGCAAGAATTCAATACAGCGCGAAATTAAAAAGTGCGGTGCCGCTTGTCTAACGCATGAAATGAGAGATCTAAGTGCGCCTGCGCCAGTGACACTGATTACTCATGGGCTCCTCCTCATTACTGCAGGAATTATGCAAGACATAGAATTAAACTAGTACCGTAATACATGACTGCATAACAGAAACGTATTTCAAAAGTGTTGTGCTTGCCCGCCTCAAGTTTCCCCCGCATTGCCATTTCGAAGGTCAATCAGAGAGACGGCGGCTCACTGCATTCATCCATGTCGGGAGTTGTGCCCAACTTATTCATCGGAGTTCACTCAGTCGTTGAAAGGTTGAATGTCACATCAATGTGCGGATTCTGATGGCTGACGGTGAAAGCAAAGCTGCCGTTGCATCGCTGGCACCTCGGCGTCACGCAACTGTTGACAATGTACGTGACGCGTATGTGTTGTCGCTACTTTGTTTGGCGCCGGCCTTGCTGCGTCGTTGTTGAAGAAACCAAGTTCCGTGCATCACTATGTCGGGTGGATCGGCAGCTCTACTCATCAGCAGCTTCTAAAGGCGTTGAGGCTCTGCTATCACGCTGGTTACCCCCAAACGGAGCGAGCAGGCAGCGGCACGTAGCGAGTGGAAATAAACCTTTAAAGGTCGAACCGCAAACTTACGACGAATTAAAGTCGTCGAATTAGAGCAAGTTTCTTTCTCCACGAAACCGAAGAGATAGTTGAGTGGAGATTTGGAGTCGTAACAATTAAACAGTTTAATGACAGCAAAAAGTGGACAGAATATGCATTCAAATTCCGAATTCTGGTTGCATCGTAACTGAAAGGTCCCTAAACTCCCCAAATGTATTAATCCGCGGATTAGAAGAGCGCTTTTGATATCGCGATTGGAACACATAACGGCGAATATAGCTAATCGGCGATTCGGGGAAAGTTTACTTGTTCCACGAAAACAGACAGCGTATTTCAATAGGCGATTTCGATTCAGATTCTGAACATGTGCACCGCGAAGGTATACATCATAGACTTCATAGGCATCTTACATCGCAGATTACGAGATTATATAGGAGAGCGTTCCAGCTATATTACCGGTTGAAATTCGCCATGGGCGATCCGTGGCATTGTTTTCTTTTCGATATGAGTACGAGGCCCTCGGACCGCACTGCAGCGATCCTATAAGAACTACGAATGTGAATCGAAATCGCCCACTGAAATACGCTCTTCGGTGTCGGGGAGCAAGATGCTTGGGGCTGCATATAGGAATAAGGCTCCGACAAAAAATTAAAGAGCAGTATAGAATGTGCATTGGAGTAACGCGAAAGCACGGATGCTGCTGTTGGTTCCTTCTGGTTGCTTCTAGTTGCCTAATCCACTTCTTGTTTAGGAGGAGGTAAACTTTATTTAAAGAAGAGGTCGTAGGCGCGGGGTGGGTTGACGTTCCCGTCCCCGCGGTGGGCTCCTCTTCTAGGCCGGACGCCAGGTGGCCGACCGACGATGTCGTTCGGCGACCTCTTCAGCCCGCTCCGTGACTCGGAGTTGAACCTCCGGGTCGGAGCTGAGCAGCGCGGCCTCCCACTGAGATTGGGTAGAGAGCTGCAGACTCTGTGATGGCTTGTCTTGATTACATGAGTATAGGATGTGTGGTGTGTCTGCCTTTTGATGTCCACAGAGAGAACAGACAGGGCTGAACTGTTCTGGGAATCATATGGAGTACATGTACGGATTAAAGAAAGTGTCTGTTTGAAGCTGCCGCCAGGTGACTTGTTGTGTTTTACTTAGAGATCGATGTGGTTCTGGGAAGATTTGTCTTTCTTTCTTGTAGTGGGTAGTAATTTCTTTGTAGGTTGTCATCCGCTCCCTGGCTGACCTGAGCTCAGGGCAGCGCACCTCCCGGTTAACTACGAATCCTCGGACAAATTGGTGCGCTGCCTCGTTCCCAGGATGGTCCGAATGGGCAGGGACCCAGATCAATGTGATAAGGCGGGTATGGGAGATTTTTTGTAAGATTTTGATGGCTGCGGAGTGGGCCCTTCCTTTTGCAAAATTTCGAATTGCGGTTTTAGAGTCGCTAAGGATGTATTTGGCAGTGGTGGAGGTAATGGCTAAAGCTATGGCAGCCTCTTCGGCCTCCTCCGGAAATTTTGTTTTATTGATTGTCGCCGATGCGAGGGGAGAACCTCGATGATCGACAACTGCCAGGGAAAAGGCATCTCTGTCCGCATGTTCTGCCACGTCCACGTGCGCCGTGTCTTTCTGTACTGAAAATCTTTCGTGTAATTTTTGTGCCCTAGCCCTTCTTCTGTCCGTATCGTATTCTGGATGCATGTTTTTAGGCAGAGGACGGACTATTAATTGCTCGCGCACATGTCTTGGAATCGGCAAAGTGTGGGCCCGGGTCCCTTCATATTGTATTCCTGCTCTTTTTAGGATGAAACGTCCCGTTTCAGTGCTTGATAATCGTTCGTATTGTGCGGTGAGGTGTGCTTCCATCATTTCCGCTAAGGTGTTATGAATTCCTAACTTTAGTAGTGTTTCATTTGGGGTATTGCGAGGGAGGTTAAGCGCAATTTTATAGGACTGCCTAATTAGTGAATCCAGGTCGTCTCTTTCTCTAACTGTGAGGGTGACGTATGGTGTAGAGTAGATAACTCTGCTAAGAACGAAGGCTTCTACTAGTTTCCTGGTCTCAGCTTCTTTAACTCCTCCACGCCTATCGCGATTCGTCTGAGGAGGAGGGAAATTTGGTTGACGGTGTTTTTCAGTTTCTTAATTAGTGTGTCGTTTTTTTGGTTTGACTGTATGAGCATTCCCAAGATTCTTAGTGTTTCCACTTCTTGGATGGCTGCACCTTCCGCGTAGATTTTGATCGCAGGTGCTTTATTCTTTCTTTGACGCTTTGGGTGTAGAATGAGTAATTCAGATTTCTGGTTTACTCATTTCTGCTTTGGCACTTTCAAATTGCGCGCCAATTCCTTCATATGCCCTTTTTCGGCTCTACTTCGGGTTGTGTGACATCATATCCTCTACGTCACTTCAATTCTCTTGTTTATTCATTTTATTGTTTGGTACATTCAAATTGCGCGCCTGTCCCTTCCTGCGCCCTTTTTCGGCTCACTGACATGTGACGTCACCTTAATTGCCTGATTTATTTAACTATTTTAGTATTTGATACATTTAAATGTGGCGCCAAGCCATTCACTAATGAGACCATTCTCGCCTTTACTTTTTCACTTTTTGCCCCTAATTAATTACCTAATTAACCCATTGGGCTAATTATTTTTGCACACTTTACGTCGCCCTCTATCAATTGACACCACTCATTAACCTCTCAGTTCAGTTCAGTCGTGTTCCGACTCCTCGTGACCCTATGCACCATATTACGCCACGCTTTCAGGTCTCACTATCTTTCTAACATCACATAACTTCATCTGCAGTGCCTCGAGGATGCCATCTAACCATCGCGTTCGCTGCCTACCCCTTTCTCCGGTGGCCCTCAACCTTTCCCAACATCAAATCTTTCTCCAGCGACTCCTCTCTTCTCATCAGATGACCAAAGTAGCTGAGCTTTAACTTTAGAATTTGACCCTCCAATGAGCAGTCAGGCTTTAGGTCGACAATATCGACTGATTTGATCTTCTGGCCGTCCAAGGAACTCTGAAGATTCTCCGCCAGCACCACAATTCAAACGCGCCAATTCTTCGCGGTCAGCCTTCTTCACAGTCCAACTCTGGCATCCATACATCACAACTGGATGCAAGAGTTGGACTGTGAAGAAGGCTCTCTACCACTTCTCAATTACTCATAACTGCTGCGGACAACTTTTACATTTTTTGCCTGTAATTAGTTACCTAATTAACTTATTGGCCTAACTATTTTTCGACAGCAACATTACGTCAGCCTCTATAAATTGACACCACTTAATAACCTCTACCGCTTCCTAATTACACGCAGCTGCTGCGGACATGATTTTGCGGACGCGGCCTGCGGACACGGCCTGCAGACACGGTCTTGTAGTTGTTGTTGTGGCTGTAGGAAGAAGGAAAAGAAAATGCACGGGCCTGCTACTGGCTCTGTAGCTGAGCCACCTCCGCTGCCTCGTGCCGACAGAAGAGAAAATAGAGAAGGAAGAAAAGGACAACGAAGAGAAAGACGCGCGCCGCAACAACAGCCGTCGTCCACCACCAGAGCGGTGGCGAGTGCAATGACGGCCTACAACAGATAAAAATTCAGTGGCAGGCTAGCCCCCGCCGCAAGCGGCGGTGAACTACCTGCCCCAGCCCCATAAGGAGAGAATATCACGATCTGCGGACACAAATCTGTGAACATAGCGAAGTAACGCTTACGCGTTAATAAAACAAAATCTACTCTTCTGTGCGCATGACTTTGTTGTTAGTGGTTGATCTTTTCCTTATCTCATGTCCTTAGAAAGGTCGGATGGTAAAGCGTGGGCGCCAGGTCGAGTTACTTGTACGTTTTTCGTCAGCGGCTAAGTTTTACGCCCCGCCGGGGTGGCGTAGTGGTAAGACGCCCGACTACTGTGCCGGAGTTTCTGGGTTCGAACCTGACCACGGCGGCTGCGTTTCGATGGAGGCGAAATAAAGTGGCATCCGTGTGCTGTGCGATGTCAGCGCACGTTAAAGATCCCCAGGTGGTCGAAATTACTCCGTAGCCCTCCACTACGGCTCCTCTTTCTCTCTTTTCGCTTTCACTCCCACCATCCTCCCTTACCCCACGGCGTGGTTCAGGTGTCCGCAGAGCAAGTGTGACAGATGCTGCGCCTTTCCTTTCCTGTGAACCAATTAAAGAAAACGTTTTACGAGCGTGTCGGGTTGCCCGCTGTCCGCGAGAGCAAAAAAAGAAAATGATGAAGCGTGACGAGATGTCACGTACCGAGTATCGTCCGCCCCAGAGGAAAGTCGCAGGTTTCCGGTACGCTACAAATGACGGGAATAGGGGAAAGCCACAGGTTTACCGAGGCGAGACTATTAGCTGCTCATCGCAATCCCTGTAATATAAGCTGCTTTTCTGGGGAAAAATATTGCAATAACCGCGTGAGCTTTCTTCATAACCCGTTCAAGGCGTTTTGTGGCTTCGTTAAAGTGCTGTGCAATCGGGACTTCAATCTCGAAACTGATCATCTGCCCGCTGGCAAAGGGCATGCATCAGTAAAGGCTACTATAACCTGACCCGTGGTCCCAAACTGCCCTACACATAGCTTTGTTTCCCAAGGACGCGGGATCGAATCCAGGTCTCGGCGGTCGCTTTTCGATGGAGGCGAATAGCAAGGCACCCGTGTGCTGTGCGATATCAGTGCACGTTAAAGAACCCCAGGTGGTCGAAATTTCCAGAGTCCTCCGTCATTGTTGTTGTGGATGTAGGAAGAAGGAAAAGAAAATGCACGGGCCTACTACTGGCCCTGTAGCTTGGATTGAAGGGTGGCAGTTCCTGGCCCTACGGGGCTGGGACGGTAGGGCCAGGAACTCAGAGTTCCTCGACATTAAGACTGCTGTTCAGCGCTCTGCAGAACAATGATTACCAATTCGACAGAATACGTTACAGGGTGGCAGTTTAATGTCTGGGAAAAGTGGTGTGAGCTGTACCAAATAGCTTTGCTGCTTCAACATCGTATGCCACAAAATAATAAATAACAATAATTGGTTCACAGAAAAGGAAAGGCAAGTATCTGTCACACTTGTTCTGTGTACACCTGAACCGCACCGTAAGGGAAAGGAGAAAGATTGGAGTGGAAGAGGTGCTGTAGTGGAGGGTTGAGGGGTAATTTCGAGTAATGCACGGGCCTGCTACTGGCTCTGTAGCTGAGCCACCTCCGCTGCCTCGTGCGGACAGGAGAGAGAAAGTAGAAAAGAAAGACAAAGAAGAGGGAGAAAAAGACGCGCGCCGCAACAGCCGTCGATCACCACCTAAGCGGTGGCGGGTACAATGACGGCCTACAGCAGATAAAAATTCGGTGGCTGGCTAAGCCCTCGCCGCAAGCGGCCTTGACCAACCGTCGCAGTCCCGTAGGGCCAGGAACGGCCACCCTACCGTGTCCGTTCTCATATGATGGTTGGAAACGACGAAACCGGAAATGGTGCCTACCGAACTGACACCCGATTGTTTCAACCAATCAGATGGCTCGAGGTGGCCAAGAAAACGACAGTTGTGACAACTGCGCAAACTCAGACTACCGGCCCTGACGTAAAACAGCTTACATTGAAACGAATTAAGCGTCGACTTGACAGATTTTCCTTTTTCTCCCCTTGTCAATACTTAATAGCGAGGGGCCTATAAGACCCCCGCTGACCCATAGCGCGAATGGTCCGCAAAGTTTATAGCGCTTAAAGACAACTTTAAGCGCTATATGGTCCGTACAACGCTATTGGAGACTTGTACAGCAGGTTCTTGTAGTCGACGGCTAATACATAGGCTGGCAGCGGTGATGATAACAGTGTTGCGTGGTTTAGCTGCATTGTGCTAGAATTTCAATTCACTAGAGTTCAGCGACTGGCAGGAACTAACGCCGTTGAGGGCACGACGTAAAAGGGCTGTCAGTTTTCGAGAACGCTACAGTGTCAGGCAGTCATGCGACAGGAATTTTACAAACCTAGCTCTGCCCTGATATGTATACGACGGTGTACATATATACTATACCGCGATGTGACGGAGCTGACAGTGGTCTGTTCTGCTGTCAGCTGAGAGAATGGCTGGCAGCTAGCCAGCTGACTCACCTGCTCGTTTGATCAAGTGGAGTTTGTTATGGTGGCCTTCGCTTTTGTCTACGTATGGGCGGCAGCGTGGGTTTATTTTTGAACAAATTTTAGTGTGTCAAAGCCGAGAGAGGCGCATACTGCAGAGGATATTGCATCAGTTTTGGCCACTTGTGGTTTCCTTGTGCAGATTGAGTTTCCGAGCTCAGGCATATCGTTCTCATTCCGCTTCAATTAAATACCGCCGCTGCGCAGCCGGGTTATAAATTGAAATGAGAACTCTGCAGATGAATGAATGGCGAAGCCAGCACTCGTAGTTTCCGTAATAAGGGCATTGTCAGAAATTTAAAAATGTACTGCAGAGATGCTACGCGCACAACTGTGGTGCACTGTGCAATGTCTCTGCACGTTAAAGAACACAAGAGTCACAATTTCCGGATGCCTTCACTACGGTGCTCCTATAGCCTGAGCCGCTTTGAAAACAATAACCCAGCCGTTGCCTTGGAGTTACCTTAATTACTGCGGCAGTAAAAACGTCTCAATAATTAAAGTCAGCTCTCAAATCTATATATATATATATATATATATATATATATGTAGGCATCCTCTTGTTTGCAAGGAAGGGCGTGTATCCAAGGCCATCAAGCCTGTACATTTACTCTGCCGTCGAGTCAGAGCTATCAGAGACTCAGAGACCTGATGTGGTGCAGCGTCCGTGACCCAACAGCGTCTCCGGCTTCATGTTTTGCGGTGTTCCGACATTTTACTATTGATGGCGGCACAGGATGCCGAAAACCGGCCGACAGCGACCCCGATAACTTTCAGCGTGTTGTTACGTGAGAGGTTTCACGGATCGCGGGCACGCGTTGTTTGGTTTGGCGTCAATTTGAGAGCCGCAAAGGTAATCAGAACAAGTTTAATTTGTAGAGGCGTAGAGGGCTGCTTATATATTTGAAAGCTAGGTTAAGCGAACTACGTCGCCGAATATGTTTGCTAAATAAACTATTTCTTGCATTCGCCTTGTCGGGGGTCATCATCATTATCATAATTTCTCTTGGCTGGTATTTTTCACTCCGTCTTCCTTATTTCACCTCCAATTTATTTAGCGGAGTTATCAGCTGCAGTTCTTGCCCTGCGTAAGAAGTTGAGAAGTTGACATTCCTTCTCTCACCTCACGTCTCATTTTGTGCACTTTTGAGTCCCAGCCCAGGGTCAACAAGTCATCCAGGTATGGGCAGTGCTGCATTTTGCAACTCATGCATTCCTGGGTCACCGGCAATGAACGTTGAATAAAGCATCATTATTAAAGCTTGAATGGCTGCTCACAGCGGGCTTCACCGGCACGTCGGCTGCACCCACTGGCGCTTATATATTTTAGAGATAGCGGAAACACGAAAGTTCTGCTGTTGGCAAAGAGATTATATTGAACTTTATAATACGGGGGTAATACTCATTGAAATCCACCCAAGCGCAGCCATACGGCTACAAAGGAAAGCTGTACAGCTTTAGTTCCCGGGAAGGTGGTAGCGCCGGGTTCGATCCCCGGATCGGGACGTATTTTTCTTTAACTACGAAGTTTCTGAAAAAGCTGTAAGCTTTCCTTTGTAGCCATATGGCTGCGCTTAGTTGGATGTCAATGAGTAATTACTCCCTTATTAGAAATGTACTCCACCTTGGGAGATTCCCCTAAATATTTAACTGATATTGAACTTTATATAACCTTTGGTTGTGGGCATGTCGAAGAAGGGGCGATTCTGGCAGCGCTTTACCAAGTCGCTGATGAGAGAGAGAACGCTGCGATCACGCCACATATATGACAGACGGCGAGCTATGTCGGTCGAGGATAGTGTTCCTGTAAGTTAAACACACATTAAACAATATTGAACTGCTAAGAAAATCTTATTATTATAACCGATAATTTGTATAATGAGACTTTGACATCTTGTTGACATCCGCGTCTAATTAACTGCTGCATGCAAGTAGTCAAGTGAATGGTTTTTAGCACAGAATAATGTCTCGCACGGACTTCATCATTCTTAGGAGTTAGTGCTTTACTAGCACGGTCGCACGTGAGTCTTTCATGTCAGGGTAATGTTTAAACATTTTTACATATTTATGCGGGTTATTTTACTACAGAAAACCTGATAAAAGTGACAGTGCTGCGGCTGCTTATTGTTATATCCGATATATTAATTGTTCAAAGTAGTTTGTTATAGTGGCTTTGACTGCCTATGCTGGGGAGCTTCAGGCGCAGTGAGATCGACCCAGACAACACACCAACTCCCAGGGACGTCCTGTGTAAATCCCTACCTCCCACATCCTAACAGGGTAATCCGCAGGTTCCTGCGAGCTCCCTTCTAGGCTATGTTCGAGCCTCCAAAGAAGGAGCTCTGTGGAACGTTCCATTTACTTATCCTTTATAAGACCGTGTTAAATACATTCCAGAGCAGTTGTAAGGGATCATGCACCCTGTCGCACGAAGGCGAGTGAACAAGAGCCACACAAATTCGCTTGAGATGTCCAAAACAAAGGCATACTGGTCGTCGTCACTATAACTAGAAATTGGCGCCATCCCTGCTACGATGTTCAACAGTTAACTAAATTTCAGTTGCACTTTTCAAAGAGTCTGTGTTGGGGGGGGGGGGGGGGGGTGTTGCAAGTGATTGTTCACTGTGGTTTTTCAGAGCATATAAACAGCGAATGTAAGCTCATAGCTGCATTAGCTGAGGCATGGGAATTGGTTCCTTTCGAAAATATTTAAAATGTGGTTACGAAATATATAAGAGGCAAGGTTCAATGTGAATCATGTTCGCAAAAAGGGCATATGTAATTGCAACAGTTAAACGTGGCCCAACTTCTCCGAAGAACACAAACCAGCTCTAATTAATCACTTTATTTTAGAGCGCAGCTCTTTGGCATCCGTTCCTGGGTTTCGCGTCGGCGTCGGCCTCGTAACCAGCTCCGCCCCCCTTTCATCCCCCCAGCGCTAGCAGCGACCGACTGATACCGCTGGATGCCGCTGACGCTGCTAGAGAGTCAAGATAACGTGACTGCATAGAACACCGTCGCCGCCATACAGAAAGAGGAGGGGAGGGTCCCCCCCCCCCCCCCCCCCCCCCTGTTCCTGTGTGGCGGATAGGGTGCTCTTCAGTTGCCGACGCGCCGGTTATTTCACGTAGGCCCCGGCACGTCGACGAATACGTGACCACCTTCCCACGGCTAGACCTGGTTCTTGGCGCTTCGGAAGCGAGGGTATCATATTGTTTGCGTCGGCATCGGCGGCGTTGTCCCTGAAACCAACTCCGCAGCTGGGGTTGACTCACTATCGGCGTCAGCAGCATCAGTCAGTCGCTGCTATCTCTTCCCTCCTCCCTTTATCGCGTTGTCCGCTTGCTGCGCGCGCTTCTGCCCCCATCGTTTGCCGCTGGGTGTACACGCCGCCCCTCTCCCCCCTCTTCCTGCGAGTCTCCGGTTGTCAAAGCGCCGGCTCGAACTTAATTCCTTTCTTCGCGCGCTCTAAAAAATTCTGTGATAGCGCATACATGTGTTGCTCGATTTCTTTGCCTCAATCTATCGAAAAGGTGAAACAGCTTATTTGCTGCGCTCAAATTTCGCATTAGGAAGTAACGTAATCGTCGGTAATTTTTTTTATTGCCGACAAAGAAATGACGAAGCTCAAATAACAGAATGTTGCATGTGACCTTGATTAACTGTACTGCTAACAAAATATATAACTATTCAAGAGATTATATGTTATATAACTTTGCTCATATGGAGTCTAATGCTTGCACATATCAGGACAGCATCATGGATGAGTATATATAGAAGTGCTGGAGCAACTCAGGGATCTCAAAAGGGTGGCTCCTCTATGCTTTTCTAAATGCGACTGTGTAAGTTTGTGCGTGCAATTTGTCAAGAACCTGAAAGTTTGTGCTGTCTTTATTATACATAGACACGACACCCGGTATATGGCATAGGCGGAAAACATGTATAGCATGCAGTGTTCAATGCCCCGAATATTGCTTTGCACCGGGCGGTCATCGACTATGTATGATGATTTTTAGCCAAATACCATTAACACACGTTTGAATCATTAGTTCAACCCAAAATAACTATAACTTGGAATGTTGAGAAGGGTGAATTCCAGCATGTGGCTTTTCCCGTTAAAATTCAACTCTGCCTCAAATTCTTCCCACATCATCCCTTCCCGAATTGTCACATACAAATTAAAGATGGCATCTTGAGTCTGCTTATAACACCATATGAGCTGAGATTTATTTTGAGAACTGGAAACAAACCATTTTTGGAAGACAACATATAATTGCATGCTTCTTACGAGGCCTCGCTAGACAGGGCCTAAAATAACAAGTCGTGGAAAATCTCATAAACAATGTCCCAATAAGCTCCTAAAATACCTCAAACATCTCCCACCTCGGTATTGTTTGGGATGTCCTGAGGAAGTCACTTGTTTAATTTGGGATGTTTTGGGGATTTCTGTGGGACTTCCCTAGGACATCCGAATCTCCCATAATCGGAATCCCTGGAATGTCCCTGGGACGTATGTATGTTGTCTGGGGAGTGACCTATAGCTGTCACATCGTATTTTTAAACTTCGCGTCTTTCATTATTGCCGTCGTAAGAACTTAGTGGCGCTTGACAACTCTCACCTGAAAGTTTGGAGCGATATTTAAAAAGCAGGATCAACTAACGCAGGATCAAACAGATTTACAATTGGGCCTCTTAATATGACTCCTACATTCATTCTATTTTCTTGTAGCTGTATATATCGCTTCTGAACTATAAACTCGGAAGAAAGCATTCGTCCCGGGTAAAATGCGCGGCATCAACGCGCGTCGCAAGGAGGGCTTCGTTATCAGGGACGACGAGGCCGTTTTCCCGGTGTGTGTGCGTGCGCGCGCACCACGGAAGGCGCTCGCGGGGGTTCGGGTTTTGCCGCTGCTGCTACGGGCCGAAAGTTCACAGCTCGCCGACGCTGAACTTGTGGCCGAGCGCCACGGGGTCATTGTGCGCGGCGGTGCTGGCAACGTGACTCGCGTCGTCCGCCAAGTGCTGCGCACACTTTGCTGTAAACGCGTTCTTCCTCCAGCCGGCGTTTTATCAGTTGTGCTGTGCGTGAGCGCACATATGTACCGGCTGCCAGACTTTGATGAGTGCTCGGATGTATATCCACTTTAATTCTGCCTGACCAACATTTGTTACCCGTGAGGTGCGGAAAATGCAAAAGCTGCGGAAACAAGACGCTAAAATCGAGCACCACTGCAGAAATACGTTCCACAAACAGTTTCCTCCTTCGGGCGCCCTGTCCTTGTGTGCAGTGGAATCTGAAGGACATGGCGGGTTTTCGAGCTTCGGCTCTCTCAACTCGAAGTGTGCTGCTTCCTCACTTTCGAACGCATGATTCACAAACCGCATCCCGTTGCTCATTTCTGAGTAAACAGAAAATAATAAAGAAGGAGTACACGCCGACGCACGGTAGTTGATACAAGGGGCGACCGCAGGGAAGCGCGGCCCCCAGACGGCCGACCGCGCCCTCTCTCGCGTGCAGCCCGAAGGAGCGCATTCGTTGGGTCGACACAGCGTACGGGGTGCGAGCAGCTCCACGCAAGATCGGCGCTTGTTGGGGTGCTGTCAAGCCATGTCCGGCTACGATGGGCAGTGGGATGTTCTTCCATCGTACCTCGATGTGCTGCGAGGCGTGTACAACGTATGCCACTACGGACTGTACGTGACTAACGGCTCATCGGAGCCTGTCACCTCTCCTGGGCCTCAGCGGCCGTGGCCCATTCCTCTCGACGACCTGCTCGTGGTCCTAGCACTGGCCGTCCTCTGGACTCTGGGCAGGCGGCTGCTCACCGATCGTGTCTTCAAGGTAACCCTCAAAACTGCGAACGCGCGTTTGCCCTCGCCTGTTGCAGCCGTTTGCAGTCATCACTGCGTGGCCGCCGCGCTGTTTCGTCGCGCGCTACCATTGCTATCCGCGCGTCGTCGTGTTCGGCCGACTGTCACGAGGCGACCGGACGCGCCCACCCGTGGATTGGACACCCTCCCCATTTACCTGAGGCCGATCTGACGGCCACAGGGCGGCTGGTGTGGTTTTCACCGGGGCCCACTTTTCGCCGGTGCCCAACACTAGCCGCGGCGCACCGGTCTTGCCAGACAAGGCACTCGCGATCACTTGTAGTAGCGCTCGGTCGGGCGGTACTGCGAACGGCGTTTTTGTGTGTGCCACTTAAGCTATTTCTCCGGTGTGTTCGTTCGTGCCCCGGATTATCAGCGGCGAGTTGTGTAGAGTGGTGAGTGAAGTACAGTTCGGGCTGGCGCCACGTCCGTTCTTCTCTTTTGTTTGCGTTCGTGTGTCAAGTGCTCACCGCTGTGCATTTGCATACCGGACTTGTCTTGGGGAAAGTGAAACCTGCTTTAGTGGTTGCAGTGCGCATTCTTTACCAATCACTTTAGCTCATATTGATCATTCCAGTGAATGAACTTTTTTTTCCCTCTTCGATTTCTTCGGTTTTCACAGTAACATCAAGGCCCAGTCCAGCAATGAGGTGTTAAGCGAAGATTGAGCTTGAAAGACGTGTTGCGTAAATGATGGGTTAGTTTCCACAGGACCAAGCGCTTCGTCTGTTCTTGAAGTTGGTTTTCGGTGTGGTAAAACCCAACATAACTGGAGATGTAAATGCATTTTAGGTCATGCGGGTCTGCCATGTATGAGAGAGAGACATGGAACTTTAATGTCCATTGGTGTAGGCTGCAAGCTCGGGCCAGGCACGACCCAATTGCACTAGATCCTGACAGTCAATTTTAATTGGACTAGCTAGCTAGAACAAAATTACAATGAAGTGAAGGCATGACTTGAAAGAACTGCGCGGTGTCGCATTCTGTGGCATTTTGGAAAATAGACGAGAATGTGACTACTGGCTTAAATGTCCAGCAAAGATGTATTTTGTGTGAGAATAACATAACTACATCTTCAAGCTGAGCCATGCCTAGATGACACTCACGATTCTTAATAGAGCCTATGGGAACAAGGTGTTTTCAAATGGCATAATAGCATAATTGCACAGGTGAATAGCCTGCAGCTTGTCTAAAGTGATTTGTCATTTGTATGTGATGGAAACAGGACGGGACAGAATCAGTTTTTGTTAACTTCATTGCACATTGATGCCACATGTCATTGCTTCTCAATGTTTGTGATGGCTATATTCATAAAACTTAACAACCATACATTGACTGGCACAGTGATGTGAAAGCAGGTGGTTGTCTCCTTTGGTTAACCACTTGGCATACTTCCATTAAAAAATGGCTTCTTCATTGTGGAGAAGACTATAAAACAATCATCTCAGCTGCCTGTTCATGCAGGATTGTTATTTCCGTATATGGGCTAAAATGCATGGTTCGGGGCTCGAGGCACATTGTTTGTGCAGAGACGGATTGAAGCTGCCTGAACAAACAGTCCTAGACTAAGGCGCCAGGTGTTGAGGAAACTTGTGGAGAAGTGCTATCCATTACTCTTTCATTTCCATTCACTGCATAATGCATTTTGTAGGTCATTTAGTGTCTCCTTAGCAGTAGCTTTTCTCTCTGTCACTTTGATGCTTTCTTTGCTGTGATAGTACACAACAAACAGGTACATTGGCCACTTACGCAAAAAAAAAAAAAAAGAAAACCGAAACGAGAACCTTCAGTAGTTAAAAATCGAAGCTCCTACATCGGTTTTTTAAGAACACCAGTGTTGAAGTGGCAGTTACGAAACAAGGGGATTATAGCACTCGCTCAACGTCTCGGCTCATAACGAATTTATTAGAGGCGCATTGTTTTTCTTCAGTGCAGAGGGTGCTATAACACATGTAGATTTTTCTACTTTCAGGTTAGCACATTCATCTTGAATTACTACCTCATTCTGTGTATAAGAAGCATTTCTTTTCTTTAACAAAAATTATACTGGTGCGTCCTTTACAATGGTACAACTTATATGCGTTTTTATTTTGTGCAGTGTTCTTAGATGAAATATGGGTGCAGCACAAACAGCTTCCAGGCTGTTTAAATATGTTTAAGACAGCTTTAATGCGGCACAAAAGCCTCTAAATATGAGGGCTGTGTCTTATACAAAGGTGCATCTTATAGACTGGAAAATGAGCTTTATGCTTTAAACGTGGTGGCTTCAACAATCTGTGTGTTGTATTAATGAGTGGTTCAGTGCTGCTACATTGTCCTTGGCAGATTTGGTTTTGATAACTCACAATCACTACGATTGCTGACCAAAACTCAAGTCTATTGGCTGAGATATAGGAGCATTTGCAGTGTTTATTCGAAAAGACTCAATTTTTAAGCAGCCCTCTCTCCCTGTTTTCTTTAAAGTGCAAGTCCTTTCATCTAACTAGCTCTACCTTACAGTTACATATACTCTGGTGGATGATGTAGTTCTAGCGGATTTTTATTCATGGGGCTTGGCTTGTATCACCTTTGTGTACTGGACATTATCAGGCATGGAAGCTTATTTAGTGGAGAAGGGAGGGTTTGGGATTTCAAGCAGTATTTTTTTTTTCTAACTTTAGTGCTCCTGCTAAACCTTACAAGAAACCTTCCAGTGTTCCAAATCTCTTGATGATAACGAGATTTTTTTCTCTCCTACCCTCTCCAATGGGAAGGACCTCCACTGATGGTAAATCAGCAGCACTGCACGGCTCAGAAGCAGACCCCCTGGGCTCTACACTTTTGACAAAGGCTGTACTTGGTCAAAACCGTGGAGCTATACAGACTATCATTTTCCCGAGAATTCTCTTGCAGAGAATTATAAGTCTAGGAGGTTTTTATGCACCTAGATGGTTCGGCAGTTGTTGTGTTCAGATTTTGAATGTTAAATTAGGACAGCAAACTGGACTAGTCAGAAGAGATTTACACTCAAATAGGACCACCTCGAAAAACAGAAACTTTTGAGAGGAGAGGATAAACATAGTTCTGTCCTGCAACTGAAAGCTTAATATGCGACAGAACCACATTTACAGTCTCAGAACATGTGGAAGGGGTTTGGGGGGGATGAGGCAGCACAGTGTTTGACCCCTCCTGTCACAAGTCTGTGTTTTATTTGGCTGAGCACTTATTAGGGGGCCTTGAGATCTAGGGCTTCAAGAACATTTCAGGCAACACTTCAGCGCAGATGAAAATGGTCTGTGCATTCTGCCGCATGTTCTAAAAGACTTGTTAGGGTTACGGCCCACTCTGCATACTTAAATGCTTAATAATGCATTATTGACAAGCCCAAATAACTGCCTTTAAAGGCCAGCTAATTTTCATTACATTCTAAGGCTGCTCCGTGCAAGTGTGGGTAGCAAAAATATTTAGTCCACAACACTACTGAAACACGAGTGAGTTTGTCGAAAATAACTGCAATAATAACCATTCCTGATACTGAAACTGAAAACGTGCCAGTTGCCATCAGTCACCAGAAGTAACATAGGGCTCAGAGTTGGTCCGGTTAGATGAGGCGCGTGTTCTTGTCTGCTGAAGAGTATCGCTAATGTTTTTTCTTACTCATGAAAGATGCTGCTTTTATTTTCACTTGTATTTAGGCAACTTCATTACTGTTTGCACATATTGGGATACTTGTCTTCCAGTGCCAGCACCCAGAATTAGGTGCAGCACGATCGTCTGGAAAGTTGTTGCAAACTTGTATCCTGTATAAGAGAGATGCATGACGTGAGATGCGTGAGAGATGCGTGTGGTTCAGGGTCAGAGGTCACAGGGGAGCGTGAAAAGGCGTTTACGTTGAAGTGCTTGCGACCAGAGCAATAAGGATACGAATGTCATAGTCTTGTAAATGGAGAGCCCAGCGGGCGAGGCGGCTGGAAGGATCTTCGAGGGAGTACAGCGAGATAGAGCATGGTGATCGGTGATGAAATCGAATGGCCGACCATATAAGTAAGGAAAAAACTTAGTTGTGGCCCAAACAATCGCCAGACATTCTTTTTCTGTTACTGTATGTCAGATGTCAGAAGTCGACGGAGTGTAGTAAAAGCTCCATCACACTTAGGTGACCAGGCCGACAAGTCAGGGCTTCCAGCAAGAAGGTGGGTCAAGGGGGCAATAATTTCGGCAAAATTTCTGACGAAACGGTGGAAATACGAGCAAAGCCTTACAAAGCTGTACAGTTCTTTTAGTGAGGTGGGCCTGGGAAATTCTGCCACTTTACAAAGTTTGGCAGGGTCCGGCAGGACTCCGTCCTTGGACACGACGTGGCTGAGTATCACCAAGTGTCTAGCACCGAATCAACACTTCTTCAAGTTTAGCTGCAAGCCTGCATCGCTCAGACATCAAAAAACACTATCAAGGCGAAGAAGATGAGATGGGCAGTTCTTCGAGAAAATGACAATATCATCTAGGTAGCAGAGACATATCTGCCACTTCAGCCCCAGATGATGTTGTCCATCATGCGCTCAAATGTGGCTGGAGTGTTACACAAACCAAAAGGCATGACATTAAATTCATATAGACTGTCTGGCGTTATGAATGCAATTTTCTGGTGGTCGGCTTCAGCCATTGGCACCTGCCAATAGCCAGAGCAGAGGTCCAGCGAAGAAAAGTATTCAGCTCCCTGCAAATAGTCAAGGGCGTCGTGTATGCGTGGGAGGGGATAAACGTTCTTCCGAGTGATCTTGTTGAGCCGACGGTAGTTGACGCAGAACTGAATGGAGCCATCTTTTTTCTTTACTGGAACGACGGGTGAAGCCTACGGGCTGTGAGAAGGCTGGATCACTCTGCGCTCGAGCATGTCACTCACTTGGTCATCGATAACACGGCGTTCAGCGGCTGAGACTCTGTAGGGGCGCTGGCGCAGTGGTGCATGGAGGCCGGTGTCGATATGATGGCGAACCGCGATTGTACGTCCCAACGAAGTTTGGTGAGAGTCGAAGGAGGTACTGAATCGTTGAAGCAAGACAACGAGCTCGTTGTGCTGGGTAGGCGGCAACGATGCGTCGACAGAGCGGTCGAAAATATCAGATTTGGTCGATTCGGTGACTCCAGTGGGAGGAATGAGGGTGGTAATGTGATGCACTGTAGGGTCTGCAATAACACTAGAGGCGTCGGTGGGATTAATGATATCGACAGTGCCAAGCGATTCTCTTCAAAATAATGTCGCTGGAAAAAGCAACATGTTGGCGACGTACAGAACGCTAATACCACCAGAAATGTTTAGTATGGCATGCGGGAGCAGCACATATTTGCGATGAGCACAACAGACGGACGGTGTGTACATTACTGTAGCTTCATTGATGGCGGCACATTTCACACCTGAAATATTTCAGTACAGGAATTACTGTATTCACTTGCACAATGAATACCCTTTTTTTTCCCCATAAGTCTGTAAATTGGGAGGTGGAGGCAGCATTCAGGTATTTTTGCGTGCTGTCTCTAAATATGAGACTTGTATGTAAAACAATTCCTTGAACATTTGTGCAGCGTGTTATTGAAGTTTTTGTGAAGAGCTTTTAAGAAACTTTGGTGCAGGCAACTTTCTAAAAGGTGCACAGTTTGTTTCTTGTGATGTCAAGGAATGCAATAAAGTTAAAATTGTCAACATACCTATAATGAACTTGAATTATATATAGGGCATTGAAGGTGTCACTTCAGAAACAGGAAAGAAAAGTTGGTGGCCACTTTTTGCAAAAAATAAAAGCAAAAAGAGGGAAGTGCACAGGTGCTATGTCTAGCAAGGAAAAAAATCATGACGAAAAGGGAAAAAAGAAATAGTTCCACTCTTCACTCTCAATCAAGTGCTTTACAGGCCTTCAGTCGGTTCTTAAAAGGCCTATGCCACACCATATTTAATTGTTCTTTAGTGCCACTAGATATCTTTGGCTTTTGACCAAGTCGGTGGGTAAGACACATATACTCATAATGCCATAAGTGTTGTTGGAATTTGCCATGTCAAAATCAGTGTGATGCAGTGAGGACTTCAAAGTGCTTTGTGCACTAGGGTCCTTGCAGGTTACTTACATGTTGCGCTGTGGGTTCATGATTAAGTAAATAAAAAATTGAATATGTGTCTATTTGTATCTGTTTGCAGTCCTCCATGCTTAAAAAAATAGCAAAGAAAAGCGCACCAGAAACTCAAATAAGACCACCAAAGAGAGGATATATATAGGCAGTGGGATTGCTTGCAGCGAGTTGAGATTTTCAAGTACATGTCGTGTACTTTATTTGGAACAGTAAGAATGATAGCCGAGCGCATGCACTCTCTGGCACGTTTATTTTAAACACCTTCATATGGGAGTGCAGTATATCATGAGTGGCCGTGCAACTTTGACAGAACTCTTTCACATAATCTTCTTAGCGGTGACCAAAGCAAAATTTTTGAAATAAGGCTGCCCCTGTTACATGTCCGTTAGTGATGGCTGATCTCGTCATGCTGGGTCCACATTGACCTCTGCCCTAATGTGTCATCCGCTTCTGTGTGCAGCCTCTAGGCTGGCGGCTGTCCCTAGAGCCGTCTAGTGTGGCCAAGCTGCCCGAGAGTGCCTGGAAGCTCCTCTACTATGGCTGCGTGTGGCTGCTCACTGTGTATGTGGTGGTCCTACAGGGGAAGTACCGCTTCTTCCAGCAACCATTCTCTGTATGGGATGGTGAGTGCCACTTTTCTTCTTTCATCTCGGCAACGCCGCACTCACCCTTCAGAGAACAAAAGGAAAAAAAAAGAAACCATTGTTTTCTAATGCAAAGAGAAAGTGTGAGCGAAGAAAGCTTTGCAGTTGGTGTCTGAGTGCTTTCTTATGCCATATGAGCAGGGGTGGGAATTTTCCATCTTTTATCTTTGGGAAAATTCAACAATCTTTTTGCGGTATTTATTTCAGAGAGTGGTTTTAATTTTTTTTCTTTTGATCTAGTTAATATTGTTACGTGGTGACAAGCAAGAAGACTGCACAACATGGCGACTGGGGGAAAGATGATGTAATGGCTGGTCTAGCGCGAGGGCTCCTCTTGTGCCACTGCCGATCTTCTTCGCAATGATGTTATTTTCTGCAGGTAAATTGTCAGTCTTGTTTTTTTTTTTTTTTTTTTTTCAATGATATAATGTGGTATTTCTTTGCAGTCAAATCTGGCAGTTTATCTTGCCCCTTTTCTTTTCAAAAAAAGTCTAAGGATTTCCATTTTGTAGTCTTATAATTACTGACAAAACACTCGTGGAGTGCTTGCGTATGGAACTACTATCGGCAATAAAACAAAACGATAGGAATCATGCAAAATATTTATTTGGCAAAATGTAAGTGGAATTTGGTTTTTGAAAAGGAACTATGCCTTGTGTTATGGCTGGGTTGTGGACTGAGTGAGGAAGGGGGATGTCACATGGTCTGTGTGTTGAAGATAGAGGTGGAACTGCTGCCTAACTATCAGTTAGCTGAGTTACTGTCCCAAGAGGCTGAACTGTGCTATGCTAGCAGGGGATGTTTAGTGAAAATGTGGAAACCCTCAGTCAATAGAGGTGTGCAAAGCAAATTGAAGCATTACTGTCTAACAATACACTGTCTCAACATGCACATCTGCATTTTGCTGATTTTCTCCTATGACTATGTAGTTAAGTAGTTAATAAGCAAAAGATTGCAAGCCCATTGCCTTTTTCTGCAGAAAATAAGTTCTCTTAAAAACTGGTGCCCATTGTGAGGCCCGCTTGAATCACATGGCTGTATAGGGTGTATTTTCAAATGCGTGCACTTTCTGGCCAACGTGAATAACATTTTTTTTGGCCTACAGATGAGGGTTTGAGTTCTTTGTCGTGTCATTTGATGATTTATGCTGGTGCTGCACACAGTGGAGAAAGTTCCCTGAGCAGGTGTTGCTGTATTTTATGCTTACTACAGTTTCATGGGGAAGACTATAATCTCGGCATCCTCATTCCTTATTTCACAGCAAAGTGCAGGTGTCCACCCAAGTAGTGGCAGCTGGTATAGTTCGACACAGTACTGGGTGGCTTCGATTCACAAGTGTCTAGTGAATCGAAGACAGGTTTTGGAGTACAGCGACAGTCCTCTTCCCCTTGCCGGTTTTGGAAGCTTCATGACTGCCCTCTGACTTACGTTTCTAGCACTGAAATCGTGTCCGTTGTTCCCTGTTTAGATGAATTTGCAACTTCATTATTGTTGACGTTAAATCTAACTTCTCCATAGTTGGAATAGCCAGGTTTGGAAATGATGTGAATGGGCACTCGGCATAAATTTTCATAACGTGGTCGAGCGCCAACTTGTGCATGAGCTGCGTGTGTTAGAAGAGAGCCCAGAGAATTAGGAATTCCTCTGCCATGTATAAAATTCCTGCAACTTATGATGTCCGCTGTTTTGGCAACATTGAGCAGCAGCAGCCCTGCTTCTTTCAAGCTTGGCGACGCGGGGAAATAGATTGGTGGTACTCTCAGAATTTATGCAGTAACTCTAGGGGGCTTGCACCACCATAGAGACTTCGGATATGGGCTGAATAAAGGATTTAGTTTGTCGAGCTCATGGATGCCTCATATGTCTGAGGTGAATAATGAGGAATCGCATTCTTTTGGAATGAAGAAGTATATTTTGTTTATTGCCTGGTTAAATGGCCTTTATTTGTCTATACTTACTGTCCAGAGCAGCAGTAACTTCGGTGGAGGGACTAAGTATGAATTTTGCTGGAGCATGTTGATGAATTTGTTCATGGCTGGTACGGCAGGATATCGCTGTGCAAGACCTCTTTCCCGTATTGGACTTTAGCTGGTTTATGGGAGTGGGCTAGCGAGCTTAAGGTGGCGGTCCCACTCCAGCGGGAAAGAGACGACATTTTTGGTGATATTCATACGCCCACTGCGCCTCACTCGTTTAGTTTATAAGTGTAACTTTAATATATTTGTAAAGTTTATTTCCTCTCCTTTCTAGTGGTGCATTTGGTTTATAAATAACTGCAACGATGTTTAAGCTGTAAAGGAAAACACGAAGGTAAGAAACGGCTTTTCAGCTCTACTTGTCTCGGGAAAAGCAAAATTGTGCAAAATCTTTTGCACCTAGAAAAAAACCGTTCGAGGTGTTTTCAGATTAGATGTTAATGAACAAAGTTAAGCATTTTTATTACTGTGTATCACATAGTTTATTAGCCACGTGCCTGTGAAAAGTGTATAAAACAGGTAATTATACAAACAATAACTTTCAAGATATGCATTCTGCTGCGGAGATTTTTTGCGCAGTTGGAGGTCGTACATAGTTCGCTTTTTCCTGAAAATATCATCTGTCTGCTTCATTTAGTGTAAAAGTTATTTGTGATCAAAATTAGCGTTTTTTGTAAAATGGCTAAAAGTAAATGCTAAACTGTTCAAGTAATAAGCTTTTATCTGTGCTGAAATTTCGCGTGGAAAAACTTTACACCTTGCTGTCAGAGGATAAGCATCGGTTTTGTTCTACGACTCTCGAGGAATGTGCACTGTCAGGGTGATTTCAGCTAATTTTTTCGTGGTTCACTTGAAGCGCGCGAGCTCTTCATGAAGTATTTTAAGCATGATTGAAATGCTCCATGGCTTGTTTGTTTCTGGCGAATATAACTTGAAGGTTCGGGCTTTCGTTCCTTTATTCAACCGCTAACAATTATCAACTACAAAGTGTACAAAAAGCAAATAATAGTGAAATAACAGAGCCACGTATGATAACTTTAGTAGGTAGCGCCATCTATGCAATTTTATGTGCACTAAAATGTCGCAGTTCAGAAAAATTACGAGGATGGCGCCACAAACACCCTGAATCAAGGGGTATTTTCGAGATGGTATTGTGCTTCTACGTTTTCTCTCTGCCCTTTCCTTTCCATCGGGACAGAGAGGTTAATACTGGCGAGTCGGGTCGATTTGTCGGGTCGAACTGAGGTGCAGGTGCTTCGCGCATGCGCAGTAGCGCTACTTGAAAATGGTCCCTTGACAAATGTACACTTGCTTGCTTTGAGATTTATTTATCGCCTCGAATTAAGTGTGTCATAGTGTTTGTGTGCCGAAACGTTGCCAGCCAAGGCTCTCGCGCGTGCAGCTGAGGTGCGCCCCGGCTTCTTGTCCAGTACAAGTAGTGGCTTTCGTTATCGTTCCTAGCTTTTTTAGTAACACACATGATATATGCTTGTGTTTGGCAAAAGCAGGCATCTTTCTGCTTATGGGGCTGCCTCGCTCGAGAAGCGAATAGCCGCTAACATGGGGAAACCGACGAACAAAGGAGGCCTCTTTCCTTCCTCAGAAACGACTAAGCGGAATGAGCAATTCAAAGAACAGTGCTGTCATAATTTCAACCTAGTAGCTAGAGATACATCCAGACAACGCGAAATCTCTGCATTCTTATTATCGAGTCAAGCCGCGTTCAGACTACGTGCGCAACGCACGTATCGTTCGTAAGGATCGTAAGCGTAAGCGCAAAAAACGTAACGTGTCTGTTCAGACTGCTGTCGTATTGAGCGTAAAATGCGCAACGTACGCAGCCAGCGTGGGCGTAAATGTCGGAGGACCCGCGACTTTTACGACTATTACAGATACGTCTGTTACGCGCGACCAATGCGCACAGCCGTTTCGGTTTTCCCTTTCCGGTCACGGGGCTTCCGGTCCTTTCAGATTTCGCGCGCAAACCACTAGTAGGCGACATCATCCAACGCTCCTACTCTGCTGCAGTGTCTCGGCTCGCCGGTGTTATTGGTGTTTTGTCGGTGTTTGTGTCTGTGTCGGTGATTGTGTCTGTCCGCAGCTTGGTCATGTGCAGTGCGGAATCTTCGCTGTGGAATTATCAGCCTCTCATAAAAAAAGTTTGGCTGAGGCCGGCTCTCTACTGTCTCTACTACGAGTAGCTGAAATCGCACAGAGAGAAGTGCAAAACGATGCCTGGCTGCAAATTGCCAGTGCGCTGAGTCAAAGTAGTAAGTGGTTTATCAATCCGTTTTTTCATGCGCGAACAAGCTCTCTCAACAAGCAAGTGTTTCCTCTAGTTTAGAAAAGTGAGGCTATGGAGGCGGGGGATGCCCGCTTCATCCCCGTGCATTCTCGCACCCCATCGGCTCCGTTGACAAGTGAGGAAACAGTTGGCCTCCAGCGAAAGGCCGATGCGGGGAGACGTTGCGGTCGGGCCGCAGAACGGAGCTGGTGCGGACTCGTCGAAGTTTGAAAGAAGCTCACCGTAAAAGAGAAAAACAAAACAGCATTTTCTGACGGGGGACGAGGTTCCGCGGACGTTTGGACGTTTCCGAGCCTGCCGCGCGCCCCGGCTCATTGTTTGGAGTCAGTAGTACGGCCTTTGAGTCACCGCCCCGGCCCGTCTCCAAGATCGCTCCGGGGCACTGGTAAAATCGCAAGCAGGGATGCAGGCGTACCGTACGCCTGTTTTGGTGCGAGAGAGTGCGATCACGGGACACCGAGCAGGAGTGCGCAGTACGTCGACAATGAGAGCGGGCGCGTGAAATGTGCGAAGGAGTGAGCGGTGCGTCAACACGGTGAGCGGACGTTTGAAAACTGTGTGCGAACGTGCGTGTGTGAAACGAAGTGTATTTATAATCGAGTTGTTAATTGTTAATATACCCATTGTTCTTTTTCGTATTTCATTTGTGTGTCCAGTCTTTTCTTTCACATCTCATTTTGAGCTTGAAGAGCCCAGACCTCCGCTATCAGCCGCTTGCTAACCGGCGCCATGTTGAGAGCGCTGATTGGTCGGTCGTAAAGAACGCATCTTACCGAACGGCCCAGTGTGAACATGCGCGGTCGCAAGCTACGTAAACGGGAGTTCCAGCCACTATGCGCACTGCGATAAATACGATACTTACGACGAATGCGCACGTAGTCTGAACGCGGCTTCAGTCTTACACTCGTTAGAGGGTCAGTATCATGCAAACCCTCAAAGGAAAAATAAAACTTGATGCTATGGAAATTATCAAATGAGGATAAGAGGTTACGTGCCGCATAAATTTATTGCATGATATGAAGATTTTACGAGTTCAGAACAAAGATAGAAATGGTAAAAGAAATACTAAAATTCTGCTTCGCTCTGTACACATGATAAAGAATGCATCGGCTGCTAAAGTGTAGTTTATTTACTGGTATCAGCCCAACTGCATTGCTGTTTGTTTATTTTCCATATCTTAGGCAGGACAGGAAAAACAAATGTTACAAAAGTGTGAATAAATTTGACTTTGCCGCCGCAGCCGAGGGACGAAAAAAAAAATGGTTGGCAGGGTCGTAGTTGCTTGTAGTCTTGGATAAAGCCCCTCTTGGAGCGCCCCTCGCGCCGCGCTTTTATCACAAACGGCACGGCGCTGGACAAAGAAGAATTTGGCACTAAGCGTCTCAGTGCAAGCAGCGAAAAAAAAAAAAAGCAGTTCGAACCCGAACGCTGTCGGAGCTGGTTATTCCTCGTCTTAGCTCCGCCACAAAGCTATCTTCAGATGTCCGTGGTGTTAGCATATATTGTGAGGGTGTGGAATTTAGACTTTTTTTTTTTTCACTGGCAAGAAGAAAAAATATCTTCCCCTTTCTACGATAAAATGAATTGTAGTGCACGGAACTATAACACTGCATAAATTAATATAATATAATTTCAAAGAGCGTCTCCCTAGGAGAAATTGCACGCATACTTGCACTCTCTGCCACTTTACTGGTACAGATAAAATGTTTCGACAGTCTGCCAAGTGCAACTTGAAGACCTGAACATGCACAAGCATGCCTCTTCAACCTTCCTACTGAAGTTCCTATATAGCGCAAGCAGTGCAGGCTCCAAAGAAAATGAGAAATAATGATGTAGTGGGCGGCCGAAGATAATCACCAGCGTTTCAGTCATGTTTCTTTTTTTTTTTTTCCGAATGTTGTGTTCCGGCATAAAGGAGGCTATTGTTCTGGTGATGATAGTAAAGGTAACGTGCCACAGTAGCTGCCGGGGATTTTTCCGGTGAATGGGCAAGTAGAAAACAGCCGTGTGAAGCTTCTTCAATACAAATATGTAATGTTGAATCTGGTTTTGCCACTGCGTTCCCGTCATTCCCTTCACTAAAAATCGAAAAGAAAAAAAAAACGATGAGGCTCAACGCTGCTGAACTGAATGCCGAGCTTTAGCTCAAATGAGAGAAACCACTGTAATCAAGAGTTAGACGAAATGCAGTCTGATCAGGTGGTGGCATAAAAAAATATACAGGGTCACTGACCAAGTCAAAGTTTCATGAAAACGTATATACTAACGCTTCGGAAGCCCTACAGCTTCGTTGTTCACAATGGATAAATCAGACAAAAAGCATTCGTTTATGTCTTCTTCAAATACTTTGACTTGATCAGTGGCCCTATATATATATATATATATATGAGAGAAAACACTGAATTGGTTTCCCGTTTGATGCTTTTATTTGCGCTTATTTTATTTATTTTATACGTGCATGATGTCCCGTCCTCTTCCTAGCTAATTCCGCTTCGTGAAGGGGGATATACCGTGGATTGTTCGAAGCATTACGGCGTCTACGGTAAACCGTTGATGCATTCGGCAGGGAAGCTGGTTCGGCGTTCATTTTTGCTATAATGATATACCTGCCTAGCATCGCCCGCTACTGCGCTTTGCCGCTGTGGCCGGGAGCGTGGAGCGTTCGATCTAGTTTGCCCGGGCACAACGAAGACAGCGATGTTGCTATGGTGATGGCACTGTTTACGATTCTTAGAAAAACGCGCCACTGGCGCAAGTGAGCAACAGAGCTAACGCTCTAAAAGCCCGTTGGCAGGCAGCGCGTTTCCAAAAGAATGGGGCCCTTATCTCGAGTAAGGTAGATACCGTGTCACCCAGGCGTCCACTCACCCGCCGTCTCAACGCCCAATTTGTTGACTTTATATTTGAACCTTGTTTTGAAGCAACTCGACTTCCTGTGCTCAAAAAGGTGCCCGATCATGTTAGCAAAAGTGACAGAAGCATGTGAGAATTTCGAAGCATACAAAGAACGTGCTTCTGTTTGACCATATGAAGCAAAACCACTGTACTGCATTGGTATGGAAAACTTCACAATTTATAGCACATGCCAAATCTGACAGAACGCAATCTGATCGATGCGTCTAATCGTTTGGCATTTGCAGGCAAACATTTGGTAAGCACGGGTGCTCTTGCATGGAGTAAAAATTGGGCTCTGATTAATATGTTGCAAATGTGTGAATGTACAAGTAAGTGCTACATCACGAAATTATTTACTACCAACACATGAAGCCGAAAGGCGGGCTCAATACTAAAGTATACTTGTTGCATATGTGTGAAGCCCTATGAAATGAGTACAATAAAGTCAGGCTCCAAGCTAATAATGAACAGTAGTCCACCCAGTATATTGGTTCAGAAAGTGCATGCATCATCACGGGAAGCTGCAGCAGGACAGGTCAGCGTCTTCCATAGCATGCATACTTTTCACATCAGATTTCAGTGTCGATCGAGTGAAATTCTGCAGGAGAAAAATGTTTTTAGGAGATTGATTGTTAAAAATTTTATTCTAATTGCCTGAAAATACTGTGTTCCTTTAATTGCGTGCGCGCGCGCGCACGCACGCACGCACGCACGCACGCACGCACGCACGCACGCACACGCACGCACGCACGCACGCACGCACGCGCGCGAGAGAGAATAAATAAAATAAGGACTCTGTGGAGCATCCAATTGGGAGTGAGGAAGTGGCCGCCATAAGCGCCTACAAAACTGTCCCTGTTAGGTCCTTTCTTCTGGAAACCTTCCTTTACAACCCCCTCTCCCCTTCCCCCATTTCCCACATGTGTGAATGCGCCTCCTCAGTGCCGAAGAGAACATGAATACATGCCGGCCTCCTGCGCGATACATAGCCTCTTGGTGGATTTCACATCTATTTCGAAATATCGATTCATCTCAAAAGGAAGAAATGGGCAATCATTCACTTATCTGCACATTGTAACTTACCAGCTCTAGTTTCCAAGATTGGACAAGCACGAACAAAAAATAAACAAGGGCGACTGTTGAGTGAAGTTCAGCTAATTATAGCTACATTATCATATTTGTAATCACGTTTGATAAAGCAAATTTCTGTTGACCACAAGAGCTGGCAGCTTCCACTCCAGTCAAGGAGTGTTCCGATCCCTACTATATCTATGGCATCAACAATAGGGAGGTTTAGAATATGGTACCCTTACCGCTTAGGGGGACAGGGTAATAGCGCGGGTGACAGTAGGAGCACAATTCTCTATTATAGTGCGCACGCTCCGCTATTACTCTATCCCACTTACGGAATGGGTCGCCGTATTCTAAAGCTCGCTAATGATCACTCGATTGCACAGCCCTAAAGACGAGGATCAAAAGAACACGACAGGCGCCGACTTCAACTAAGGGTCATTGACGAAGTCTGGAGAAATATTGCCATTCGCTTTTCCTTTTCACTCGTACTAAGATTGCACTGTGCAATCATGTTGACACCCTGTTTTATTTGTGTTCAGTCAAGCTAGCCTACTGCAGTCCAGTCCAACCCCCTCACGCTCGGCGGGTGGGAGCAATCGAATCGGGTTCGGAAACTATACTTCGTCTCACAAGATATCTGCAGCACTGCGAAAGGCAGAGGAGCCCTTTCAATTGCTCCTACTGTCACCCCCGCCAATTTGGGGGGGGGGGGGGGGCGAGAGGCGCTTAGGAGCACAATTGCCTATTGTACGCGTGATCCTGGTTGGACCAGCTGGGGTGCCTCTGCCTTTCGCTGTGCTGCAAAAATCTTGTGAGACGAAGTATAGGCAAGAGAGGGAAGGCTCTTGTCCCATTTTCGGGGCGGGGCGCGTATTGTTCGAAGTAGTGGTGCGGTGGGGTGAAGAGGGGAGTTCAATGGGGCAGCCCATGCTGCGCAGGATGGGGACAAAAGTCCTTCCCTTCTCTGCCTGGACACTGATGTGGAGCCGCAAAAACTTTTCTAAGTCCGCGCAGCAACACAAGAAAAGCCTTCAGGCAGCGCAAGTCGAGAGGGCTGGGTGGTTGGGTACTCAATTCCTCAGTCATGGATTAGTGGCATAGCCTGGTGGCAGAATCTGAACTACTTCTAAGATGGCGACCGTGGAACCGCCACCTTAATTGTGAAATGAGAAATTTGTCAACAATCACAGCATTTGAAGCCACACTGAAGAAGTTTTCGTGTTGTGACGTTGAAGCAGTGGCCGATGAAGCTTGATGTTCAAATGCTTTAGCTTTGCAGAAAAACACTTGCGAGAAGGCCTAATGATTTATGCAGCATTTAGTCAGGCAACCAAGATTCTTAGTGATATGCAGGACGTTGTTAAGATAGGCACAGGTAAGTTTCATCTGATAACCGATGCAAAGCGTATATCTGGGCTAGTTGGTGTAGAGAAATTCAAGACATGATTTTTGAGTTCTACAAAGAGCGTGTTCCTGTTTCTTGCCATTTGTTTTGTGGTTTTTAGCACCGCTATCGTGTGGCTTGCATTTAATGTTTGTCTGGGCAGTGTTAGAATTAGTTGAGTAACCTTTAATAAACATTTTAACAGCTGCCGAGGCTTTATTTGGCCTGGTATGCTGCACAAACAATAGATACATATTAGTGTTATGAACTCTATCACAGCCAGCAAAAAGCACACAGCACATGCCAACCCTCAGGGAATGAAAGTCTTGAAACCATTTTCATTATTTATGAGCCAGGTGTAGTGCAACTGTGCAGTCATATTCATTAAGTTGATTTGAAGTATTAAATCGCTTTTTCATGCCAGTTGTTTGCCAGGGTATTGCATGCTTACATTCCTTTGTTTGCAAAGATAGTAGAGCAAATAGCACTTAATGCAAAACTATTACCAATATTTGGCTAGATAGAGGAAGGCATTGTTAGAAGTACTTGTCAGGTTAAGCTAACTTTAGTTGTTTTACTCAGTTTTGAAGTTCATTGTTAGGACTGCATAACAATCAGTCTAGAAATGCACAAAAGAATTTATAAACATAAATTGAAATATCTGCTGCCAGCAATGTATGATTTAATAATTCGGCAGCATAGTCAAACAATAAATATTACTCTGTTTACTCTAGATGCTGAAATATCCTTGTTGTAAACTTCCAAAAATTTATAATTTTATCTTTGAGAAAACTTGGGAAGAATAACAGAGGTGAGATATAAATTGCAGTTATCAATTGGAACTGGAGGTAATGCTTCATCCAGCGAGTTAAACCTTTATAAGTAAACAGAATATGGGATGTGGATTTCAATAGTGCTGTTTCTTAAGGATTTAGTTTTTGCAATTTTTTATGGTCACAGGGACCCCTGTTTCCCTATTAAATATGCCTGTCTTCACTTTAACTAAAGCCATCAGGACTCATGTCCATGAGGATGCCCCACAAGTTCATTTCATTTCTCTCTGGATACTTACGCAGCTGTTTGTGAGCAAACCGCTATTACATTTTGTAGGCAGCCTGCAGTTATGGATCCAGATTTGCTTTGAGCTTACCTCTGAAAACAAAGCACTATGTTTGGCTGGTGTGGTGTGTTTTCGAAACCTGATTTTGTCGTTTTTCCTCTTTTCATGCGTGGATGCCCCGCTCTTCCAGTGTACGAGGGTCACATTCGTATTTTCAAGGGAATTTTTTTTTTGCGCTTGAATTACTGCACTGAATTGTTAGTTGGCACTGTAAGGAAATATTGGAAACAAGGTGCCATGCTAGACTGATACATTTCACTTTGTGAACGCTACCAGCATTGCAATCGGATGAAGAGTTGAGCTCGTTTGTGTGACATTCTAAAAGACTCAGCGCAACGGACAAGGGAGTAGACAGATAAAGCACTGACTATCAACTGTTTAATTTATTGGTGTAATGCATATGTGTACATTACCCATTACAATATGTCCTGGCAACAAAATGTGCATGTTTGCTGATAAAAAAACATTCACATCAACCAACTTCATCAAGATAAGAGATTTTGTGCAAATGAACGACGACCGATGGGGATGTTTACGCACGTGTAAGCATTCTTGCGAACAAAATAGGCTTCTTTTAATTCTCTCGTTAATTTTTCTCTGTGCTTGTACAATATTGAAGCTTCATTGAACAAGGGCTTGCAAGGAGTGTGCAAATTGTAGCTTTTACATTTTCTGTGGTGTAGGGCCAGGCTCGAGGAAGGAGCTTTGTCTTTACAAGTTTTCATGTTGATGTAGCGTTACGTTCAGGCATCTTCCTGTTCGTCTGATGTAATTCTTGTGCGTGTGAATGGTACTCTGTGTACAACACCTTCTGTGCACGGAGAAAAAAAAGGATGCGTCATGCTTTACCGGGCATCCCCCATGGCCTGCATGTCGTTTCTTGTCGTTTATTTTGCAGTCTACTTTAGCACAAATGCTGCCTAGCTCCATACCTACGTCCAGCTTGCCATAGGCGGTGTGAAATTCTATGACGATATGATACAACAGCGATATTTTACTTCTTATAGTGCATCTCATGAACCAGCATTTTTTTCCACCTGAAAAGATTCTGATTTCCTTCTTTATTTACGCCCCTGTGAAGTGCAAGCATAATTATGAATTTTATTACTTGCAACCTTCTGTGCCAGTTGTAATTAAGGGCTGCGGTCTTTTCTTGCAGTATTTATCACCAGATGGCAATATCATACTTTCTACGACTGTTAATGCTGTGAAGCCATCATCTCGGCACATGAGAGCATAAATTTTTATATTATTGAGAGCTTCATGCAGGCTCACAGCAGGCTTCACATTCCTTTATTCCTGTAATGTTCACTCTGTCGCTTTGATTGTACTTACTTGTTGAAATTGTTGCACATAAAAGTAACGAATCCGTTGTAGCTGGTGAAGAATTCACTTACGACTCTGTACGGTCATTTGAATTCTTAAAAGGCATTGCTGCATGTCTCTTACCTTTGCACAATTTACAGGCTTATCCAAGCTCTCTTATTGGTTAGCATTTCGCATTTAGTACCTTTTGAAAAGCTTGACTGAGTGATTTTGCGCTAAGTTCGTGCAAAAGCGCCCAGGTCTTTTTTCTGGTCCTAAAAAAATATTTTTTTGCTATATTATATACCATTCCAATATTTTGTGTAGACAGTGTCTGTAACCTTGGGCAACACTGATTCTTGCAGCTTTGGTCTTGCATTTGATTTTACACAAATCCAAGCATGTATATGTCTTAAAACCCTCAAAACAACTGGCTTTGCTGCCATTCGGCTTTACTACCTTCTGCTTTAGAAGATCTTGTCCTCAGACAGTGCACATTTCTTTGTGACATGGAAAGAGTCAGTGCCGTTGGAAAATTTGAATTGAGCTGCCTTAGAGAGCAAAGGGGCAGGCAGCCTGCCCTCTATTTCATCTCCAAGTTAATTTTGTTCTCTTTTTTTTTTTGTGCAAAGAATGGGAGGTTGTGGTCTGGGAACGAGATGGTGTTTGTTTATATTTACTTTATTTTATTGTTATTTATTAGTTTATTTATTTTTCTACGCTTGTTATTTTTTGACTCCTGACCTGCAATGGATGAAATTTTTTTTGCAGTGGGGGGGGGGGCACCTGCATAGCGATATGAGTTTGAGATCCCTGCCTTAGGATGCCCGATCGGAGCTCTCTTTACTCAGTTTTTCTTAGTTCTCTCCGTGTTTTGGTGGATAGTGGGAGGATGCATTGTCGTGCTGCAAACAGCCATTTTCTTTTTATGATGATTATTGCTTTGGCCTGTGCATTGTATATTGCTTGCCCAGGCTCGACACAAGTGGCCAAAATCAATTGCTGTACATACTGGGAGGCAGTGGTCTTAACTTTGTTTTTGTTTTTAAGTGATCAGGTGGTGCTGTTTTCCAGTGTTTTTGTTTTTGAGTGATTAAGTGGTGCTGTTTTCCAGTGCTGTGCTGCTTTCTCTTCTTTTTCTTTTTTTTTCAGGCACAAAATGGCAAAACCAGCTTTTTTATCAATCACTACACCAAGTAAAAATAAATAGTCCCAGTTTTTGGTCTTTTTTTTTACGATGTTATATATTGAGAACTTGCAGAGAGATTATTGTACATTGAACATTGTAATCCTCAGTTACTAGTATGTGCAGAGCTCAGCGGTCACAAACTTTTGGGATTAGACGCTCTTTGAACAATTTCCTCAAAAGTACTCTCATTCCATATCGTAAGCATTATTTTGGTTTTGTCCACTCTCGCTTGCCAGTCTTGGTGTTCTCCAGAACAGTCTTCTGGTTCATAATAAGTAAAACAGCACAAAAGATGACGCACTGCAGGAGGGGACCACAGGACAGCGCTTGTCCCGTGTTCTCTTTTCTGATGTCCGTCGTCTTTTGTGCTGATTTAATTATTATAGATCCCTAACAACTAGTTCAATTCAGTACTCTGTTAAGTCTCCTTGTTGGCTTGAGCGGTTTGAATCAACTGAGGACGAGATTCGCAAAGAAGTTGGTGGGGATATGCTTATGAATGCAGTAGCACATCAAATGCTTTGGAACGCAAGGTCTGTGGATCCGGGAAAGGATCAGAGGTGGGCATTTGACCTCAAAAAGCGCAACCTCACCTCAACCTCAATAAAAATTTCCGGACCTCACTCAACCTCAACCTCACGCTTTGAGGTTGAGGTTTGACCAGGTGACCTCACCTCAATTTTTCTGATGCCACCATCGACCTCACTCAACCTCACCTCAAACTCAAACTGTGAGTTTCAGGTCGGTCGCTCGACCTCAAAAAAGAAAAAAAAAAAAGGTTTTTCACTTGAGAACACTAACTATAAAACGTCATGGCACAAGTCCTGTGCGGTGACACGCCAGAATGACGACATAAATTTTAAACAACATTGAATATGATGAGGCTTACTTGTAAAGTAAAAAAATTGAAATGAACATTTGCCAGCGGGGCTACTGATTCATAGCAAGTTGACCTAATAACGGCAGTTCAAATTGGTCAGTTTCAACTCTTCAAATTTTATTTTTATTTGTTTTGATATGGTGACTTTTGACCTAATTCCCGCTGTAATGCTTGTGTGTCCTTGGCACAGCTGGATGCGAGCTCCCGAAGGTCTGCAGTTAAACGTCGCACATATCTGTGACCGTCAAATAGTGTTTCCTCATGACAAGCAAGTCATAATTTCTTGGTGAAGACATTTTCCTGCGATTTGAAATCAAATCGGATGAGAAAATCACAAGCAATCTAATATTTCTTCAGTCTTACGTCTCTGTTACAAAAAAAAAAAGTAGATCGACCACTTACTTATATATGGAAGTTGTAGTACCATAACATTCTTGTATTAAATTGACTTCTGACGTGGGACTTATCACAAGAGGCGGACAGAAAAAAATGTTGCGATATGCAGAGACGCTTATTTACAAAAAGGTAAAGCGTGCTTGACTTTTAACATTGCGCTACTTTCGATAATCCTGATGAGTGGGTTGTGCTGTATAGAACAAACGTCGTGACAAATTATTGGAAAGATTACCCTCCCTTCTACTTATAATAACTAACGGTGAATTTACAGCCCCAAAACATTCCTTTTATCATTAATGTAAGTTAAAGAAATAGTATGTTGGATTAGGGATAATTCGCATATTACCTTGAGATGCCGAGAGAAGCTCAAAAGCTGGTTTCCTTGTCACACAGTTTTTTGTCGCAGTGAATGCATTCCAAGTTTACAATGCTTTTCGTTTCTTTTGCGTGGCTATTGTAACGGAAATGGCCTTCGATGTCTTTGTCAATTCGACAACTGCGCGCACGCACATCATCGTCGGTATATTTAGATTTTTTCGCTATATCTGCCATAACCACACCTGCCATAACCGTAACCATTTCATGCACCCTCGACGCCGAACGCAACAATGCGATAGACCTTGAAGAAGAAGGGCAGACCTCAGCTGGAAAGGGCGGAAACTTCAGTCATAAATTACAGCAAGTCGCCGACCACGGCATGGCTGCGTGTCTTCGCTTGAAAAAGACTGGCACGGTAAATGGCGAAGAACACAGCATGTTGTTTAGATGCTGCCTTTTTTTTTTTTTTGCCAATTTCAGGTGGCTCACCGACGCCGTTTAAGGGCGACTTCCAAGCAGACGTTACAGGAACGATTGGTGTCGATGAGAACGTGGGGCTGAGACACCAGCTTCTAGTCGCGACGAGAGAACCATGCCCACTGGGAGAATGAAGCGCGAACACTTAACCCATGCTACGGGAGTTGTTTCGTTTTTCTTTGACTGCACAATATCCGTCAAGAGAGGAAGACTAGCGGGTGGTGAGCAGGGTGGCAACGCGTCTACACGGAGGAAGAGCAGAGTTTGAACACTGACTAGCGTGTCCCTCCTGCGAAACGATGAGATGCCTGCATGGTCGACAAGCGCCAGAAGTCCGCGCAGCCGCCGCAGTGTTCCGAGAAGCGAGGAGGGCCTGTCTTTATATTCTTTAGACCAACAGGAATATATATATTCTTTAGACCAACCAGTCGGAGGTATAGCGCACAACCAAAAGCTAAAGAAGCAAAAAAAGAAAAGAATGTTGCGAGAGGAAGAATCTGGGAATTGTATCTCCTGATTTTTTTTATTTTTTTTTTCTTAGGCGGAACGGGGGAAGGGTGACGATTGGCCGTACCGCAGAAAAGCGGCCGGTTCTGAGTAAACGCGGGTGCACAAACGCCAGAGGGGGCACTGGTAAGTGACCACACAAACCGAAAATAAGAAGTGAGGAAAAATAGCGGTGGTGCAAGTGTACTGAAAAACTAAAGAGAAGAGGACACGCAGATCTTCATTCGCGCATTCACACGCTCGAGCACCGCGCACACATCTCGCTCTCTCGCCCACACTGCCACTGTCCTTCTAACTCTCGGCCCCGCATATGCAGTGGCTTACTTTCCAAGAAATGCCGAGGGGTTCCCGGGTCCGCGCTTTGTCCGCTAGTTGAGATCGGACACCGGCTGCGGAGCCGAAAGAACAGAAGCCAGCTTACGAACAAAAGGCGCGCCCGCCACTTTGGCTGCAAGCTGTAAAATGGAGGGGAAGCCCTCGATAAACAAACATGTAAATGAAAAAGGCGCAAGCTCATGTAGGGTATGAGAAAGGAATGACTGCAAGCAGTCGTCAGTCACCTGTCTGTTCTTCAATGATTCTTCGAGAAGGGCACATTAAATTTATCTTTTTATGTACGGGTTAATTTAATGTCTAGTGACTAATAATAATAATAATAATAATAATAATAATAATAATAATAATAATAATAATAATAATAATGGATTGCACTTATACAACTACGAACTACCGTCCTGTTGCTTTCTTTCGTTTTAACTCGTACCATATACAATAGCAAAAGCAGATTTTATTTACTAAAATACAGTTCGTCAAGCCATTTATCTATCTTCTCTTCTGCATCCTTGTTCTTTCCACATGCCTCTCTGAAACCTCCTCGCTCGTGCCATCCTCCCCAAGCAATTCCTTGGTTGCTGGATCTTGCGCTTCCCTCTTTTCTACTATTCTAGCTTTTTTTTTTCCCCCGAGAAGCCGACACACCCACGTAGGTCTGGAAACCCTTCGAGTTTGCGCAGACTTTCTTTACTTCCCAAACTCGCTCGGAATGGTGGCGGGATCTTGTTTCACCTTCTTTCGAGTCTGCAGCCGTCGTCCGACCCCACTTGTTTGCCGCGCTGCACTTTAAGCCCCCCCCCCTCTTTTTTTTTCGTGTCGAACGCAAACACACAGACGCAAACTGTTCGTTACGTGCGCATTGGTAGCCAAAATAGTGTACATGACAGGCATTATGAAAGGTGTTTTGCCGGCTATTTTATCGCTGTGGGAAACAATATTTTCGACCTCACAAGCCGACCTCACTGAGTTACGACCTCACTCAACCTCAAACTCACGCATGAGGTTGAGGTCTCATTTGCTGACCTCACTCAAAAATATTTCAGGTGCTGCCGACCTCACCTCACTCCATGAGGTTGAGGTCGTTTTGAGGTTGAGGTTGACCTCATGAGGTCGAAACCTCATGAGGTTGCCCACCTCTGGAAAGGATACATATAAAGAGGCCACTATATTAGATATATAGATGTGAAGCATAGTGGTTTTAGTTGAGCTAATGCTGGTTAGACATGAAGGCACTTTTGTACTAGTTATGACGCAGCGCAGGGCATCGAGATGGGCAGACATGCACCACTAGCATTAGCCTTGTAGTGTCTTGGTTGAAGGTTACGCCATTAAGGTGAGGTTGTCTCTTGCAGGCTGGTCTCCTGATGCAGCTGTCCCTTCAGACATCTGGTGGATCTATGCGGTGCAATCAAGCTACTATGTGCACGGGATGTACGCAGTGGTGTATCAAGACCTGTGGCGCAAGGACTCTGCTGTCATGCTAGGTCATCACAGCTTAACGCTGGTGCTTTTGGGCATGTCTTATGCCTTTAGGTACTCATTCTTCAGCCTTTCTTTTTTTGCTTGTAAAGCATGAGGCGCTCATGTGACCTGTTATAATTACATTGCATGGTTAGTCTATTTTCATTGCTTCAGTTTTCTTTTAAACCTCTCACGCTGTTTGTCAGATAGAATCACTGGTCAGTTTAGGTACAATCAGACCATAACGTCTGTCTCTAGCGATTCAAGCACTGTTCGAAAGGAAAATAGAGGGAGAGACGAAGTGTCCTGCAGCCTCGTTTATGTGTAATTTAATACAGAAGGGGGAAATAATTTTATAAACATCTTTTTTTGTTTGTTTGGGCTGTGTTTGTGAGAGGTTTATACAAAGGGAAGAAATTTTCAAAGGTGGTTTTTACTCAGTTTATGGCACAAACCTGAAACAATGAAGTGGTTCATGCATGCTTTTCTAGTCTGTTTGACGGTTGTTTGAGTAAAACACCTCGCAGTGGTACGAAACGTCGGTAATTCTAATTTATGCTATATTACTGGCGAAACTACTATTAGGATTTCGGTCGCGCTGGGATAGTGAATGAAGAAATGACAGAAAACTGATTGGGTACAGAAAGAAAAAAGAAAACGTGTGAATTACGCAGATCACTAATGTAGCGTAGGAGGCAGGAAAAAAAGATTCTAACCCGTTTTGTAGATTTGTGGAAGCTAGAAGCTTTGTTTACCCGTGAAGACTGCCGAGCGGAGACTTTGTTTTGTGTTTCTGATTGTTGCTTCGCAGTCTTGGGGCTCACTAATGTTGTAAGGGCGCGCGTTCCCCCTTTCCTTCCAGGCTGTGCGTAGCTCTGCCAACATTTTTTTTTAATTTTTTGTTTCGTATTTTGAAAACATGCAATGAATCTTGCTGAAAAGCACACTGAAATTTTCAAAACAATAGAGAATAAAGTTTCCAGCCATCACTGTCTAGAAAAACAAAATGCTTTCTTGTTTCAGATTAAGGCCAACCCTACATTATTGTGAGGAGGATCTCAGACCCCTTGTCAGTATTGGAGTGGGTGTCAGACCCCCCACCCCCCTGACTTTAAGTGCTAAGTACAGTAATACTTTTGACATGTTATGCTAAATTTGTATTTGAAGTTATAATTAAAAACTGCTTTCTTTGAGTAAAATTGGATGATAGACTCTGTCAGAAAGTTTTCGAAAAAACATGTAAAGTTTGCTGATTTGTTGAGAGTTCTGGAAAAGGCTGGGTTCAAAAAACGAAACCTTGCGAAAACTGAACCCCATTAAGCATTATGTGTGCACCATGAGTACTTGATGCATAGTTCCAGGTAATTGGAACTAGTATTTGCTTCCTTGCACTGTATTGTCGCTCATTGACTTCAGACCCCATGAGCCATAAAACATGGCCACGTTAGGCCACGCCCTTTTGAGCACGCCCATTCTGCGGGCATCTCCAAAACGCTGGCTGACTGTGTAAACTGTACTTGAGCGGAGTTGTTGGGCTTTTTACTTCTGCACTCGCGTCTTTCTGGTTGTTTGTGTGACCGGGCCAGTGATGGTGGTTATACTGTGCAGGTGCCATAACATAGGCGTCCTTGTGCTGGTGTTGCACGACTTTTCCGACGTGCTGCTCGAGTTCTCCAAGCTCAATGTGTACCTCAAGGTGCGGGCGGGACGCCGGCATCCCGTGCACGACCACATGGCCACTGCTGCCTTTGCCTGCTTTGCCATTACGTGGTGAGGGTGCACTCTCCTCCTCCACTCCTCTTCTAGCTGCCTTCATCTGTGAACAGGTTTCACAAGTGTCTTTATTCTCTACTTTCCTATGTGTTACTAGAGTAAATACTACAATAGTTCACACATCTCTTCCGCCGACTTATGAAAGAGAAAAATTAGTAGCATTTAACTAGTGTGACCTTGCTGTACCTGTGATGCTTTGATTCTTGAGGTCGAGAAGTTTCACTGCTTGCTCATAGGCACAGTTTTCTTTATCGCTTTTAGTCTTTCATTCCATTTTTTTGTTTGTTTGTTTCTTTGTTTTGGTGCTCGCAGATGTCTCATCTCTTGCTCCCTTTTTCTCTCCAAATGTAGTGTCTAGCAGGTTTGGAAAAAAAAGTGCTGTAATTTAGTCTTATACAGTCAGCAGGTTACGAATGCGAAGTAAAACTTCTGTACGTTGTGGATGATCTGTAGCTGCAGAATTTGTTTAGAAGGCGCATTCTCATGCGGAATTGAAGTTTAACCTGGTATATGTTAAGAAACCTGCTCAAGAGGCAAAAGGCTTGACTCGAGAAGAGAAAAGCGTATTTTTAATGGATGGACACGAACCGAATGTGGAACCGAGAGTCCTCCAGTTGGTCACGGTGTGAAATAGCGAGGGATGAGGAGTGGTGACTGTGGAAGAAGAGTGAGAAGTGCCTTTGCTTGCAGCTGCACAATAACAATCACTCGCTGAAAAGATGCATTGTTTGGCCAGGCTATTAAAGAGACTAATTAAGGCTAGATTAATAGGTCAGGTTCATGCGATAGCAGATATGCATTTTTTTTTACGGAAAAGTAACTTTTTATCGGCCACAAGATTGCATAAAAGCGAAGTGTACATGCCACCACCACTCGCTCAGCAGAAGTTGGTCACATATTTACAAGTTTTGTTTGCTGCCAGTGGGAAGTTATTGTCAAAATATGGAGACAGCAGCACAGCAAGAGTAACCAATACGGCAAGAGTAGACTGTTTGTGAAAACCTTGCGGTTAGCATGGCTAATGGCGGAAGCAGCTGCTAGGCACGATCCAGCCTTTTACATTAGGCTAAATTCGTGCAGATATACATATGTGCAGTTTGGGTGAGACTTAGCGCTACTCATGGAACTGCTGCGATGCCAAAAAATATAGCGTTTGTTCGATGACAAAATCTCGGGCAGCCCGTTGACTGGCAAAGAAATTTGAGCTGAACGTTCTCAATATTTTGCCATTTCAAGCAACGTTAATTTCCAGTCCGTGCTCTAAGGTTTGGTCACGACGTCAAAATGACGAAATGGTCGATGAAGGAAAAAAAGACCACGTGACGTGACATGACAACGCACCGAGTTTGGCTGAGGCATGGTAAGACCGTTACCTGCTGTCAAATACAGTGCATCTCGCTGTTTTAAGGATGGCCGGTTAGGACAGATAAGTAGATAATGTTTTATTTGCTAAACTGCAAAACATTGTAAGGAAAACAAAGTTCAGAGAAAGAAAGGGTGCAAAATGAAATAAACAAAGTTGTACAAAAGAGAAAGGACATGCAGAATAAATGTCAAACCTGAATCAAAACGAAAGACTGGAGCAGGGCGACGTGCAAAGGGCCAGAAGTGGTTATCTGCTCTGACTCCGTCACACGTTTCCTTCGTGCACATGGACACAATTCGTGAGAGTCCGGAGCGCCACTCATGGCGACCCTTGCAAGTGCCGCAAAACACATGGCACTCTCGCGGCGGTATTCACTGGCTAGGCAACTCTCCGCCCATATCCTCTGGAGAGGTGGGGATCGTTCACGCTGTCACTTAGAGAGGGATTCCGTTACCTATTTATGTGCCACTTTAGTCGATGTTTCTCTGCTCTAAAGAGCATTGATTCCTCGACAACATTTGCCAACTGCATCATTTTACGGAACTGCAAGTAATAGTTATTGGCAAGCAAGTTTCTCTCACGAAATTGGCAATGATTACAGCTTTTTATTTAAGGGCCGGATCATTTCAAAGTGGGACACTGCTTTGTTTATTCTTTTGGTTGCTCAAAAACAACTTGGCTTTAGGTTAGTTTGGGTCTTCTCCAGCCCCGTGAAGAGGCTTAGAGGCCTCAGGGTCGCTGTTGAAAGAAAGGGGAAGGGAATTGAACGTGTGAACCGGTTTGTCCTGCAGGTTTCTGATGCGGCTGCACTACTACCCCCGCAAGGTGATGTACGCGGCCAGCACGGGCCTGTTCGTGAAGCAGGTGTTCCCGGCCCACTACTTGCTTTTCCTGAGCCTGCTCTCCTTGCTCCTGATCATGAACCTCTATTGGTTTCTGGTGCGTCCTCAGCTGCCCCCTCCATCGATTTCAGGGTATTTTGCGTATAGCAACATAAACTTAAAAGTGTCAGCCACCGTGCCTCATTCACTTTCGCTTGGGATATGATGAGCAGTGCTACTTGCGTGCACCTTCTTGGACGCCTTTGGTCATTTCGATGCCGGGAATCGTGAACCACAGTGGAGTCACTGTTGTTGATGAATTGGTCATTATGTGTGGACGGCAGAACAGCCGTCACGTCGCAGGAACTGATTATACAACCGCATGCTGACCGAATTCTATTGGTGTCACGTATGTTAGCATGAGTAGTAGTCGGGAGCTTTTGCATTGAACTGTAATTTTAGGGAGGGCACTCGCAGATCATGACTATCATCTTACTGGTATCACCTAAGAGGAAAGTATACAATAGTTGCGTCTTACCTGTACTCGCCTATGGGGCTGAAACGTAGAGGCTGAAAAAAAGGGTTCTGCTTAAGCTGAGCACAACGCAGAGGGCTATGGAACGAAAAATGGTAGGTTTAACATTAAGAGACAGGAAGCATGCAGAGTGGGTCAGAGAAATAACTCAAGTTAATGACGTTCTAGTGGAAATCAAGAAGGGGCATGGGCAGGACATGTAGTGTGAAGAGAGAATAACCGACGATCAAAAAGGGTACCTAATTGGATACCAAAGGAAGCAAAAGCGTATCAGGGGGCAGCAGAAATTCAGGTTGGCGGATGAGGTTAAGAAGTTTGCAGGGGTTAAGTGGATGTAGCTAGCACAGGACCGGATTAATTGGAGAAGTATGGGAGAGGCCTTTGCCCTGCAGTGGGTATAGTCAGGCTGATGATGATGATGCACACAGTTCCTTGAGCACCATGTTTGGAGTAGTTCTGATGAAGACCTTAAACGTTTAGCCGAAGAAGAACTTCTAGATTGCTTGAAGGATCAAAACATCACAAATGTGTACAGGATAAAAATAAGGCGAGGCAACAAGGAACTACCCTTAAAGCACATTGTATTGACATTTGCGTCAAGCATACTCCTGGAATCAATAGAAGTAACATACATAAAGCTCCAGGTCAGACTATACATCCTGAGCCTATATATCCTGCAAGTGTCAACAGTATGGCCATAGCTCCCAGAGCTGCCGTGGCTAACTGACATGTGCTAAGTGCGCTTCCCACGAACACTACCCTGCGAACTGCGAAGTTCAACTACACCTCAGTGTCAACTACCGTATTTATTCGCATATAGGTCGACCTCCTTTGTCTTTTTTCAGAAACGTTATTCATAATTAGCTGTCGACGTATATTTGTGACCAAAGCGAGCAACAGTCGCGACACAATGGAGTTCTATGGTCGCGCTCGCCATTAAAGCAGCGCCGGCTACACTGGTACTATACTTATGTATGTTTGCAGTAAATACACACACACAGGTCGACCTATATTCGTGGTCGACCTATATGCAAGTAAATACGGTAGTCATCCTTCATACTCACACATATGCCCCATACGGAAGCAAGAAAAAGAAATGATTGCCATCATAGTAAAAGAAAACAATGAAAAGCATGAAATCGTGTTCTGCCACTAAACAAACCGTCATAAAATTTCAATAGCAGGTCCAAAAGACCCACAAACCTAAGGTTTTTAACCCTGCCCACAACATTCTTTAGGAAATGGCATTCCTAAGGAATTGGAAGTTTGAGGACATTTAAGTAACTATAGCAATGTAACAAATGTCTTAAAGGCCCACTGTCCACCCTCCGGTCGAAAATATTTTCTTCCCCGGTGACTGTGAGACTTCGCCCCTGGAACGCAAGGCCGCAAAATGTTTTTGAAAAGAGTAACTAATAACGCAGTTACAGCCCCCGCAATCACCCGATTCTATCCTGCCTCTCTCCTTCCGTTCCCTCGCAAAGGTTTTTCACTCTCCTGCCCGAGGTCGTCTAGCCTCCGCAATACAAATTCCCCTTCCTCCTCCGCGTTTGGCGGGAGGTGGGGCGTGGCTCTCCGCGAGCGCGAAAAAAAAAAACGGTCGAGGGAGCGCGCGCCGCTGGATTCAGTCTGGCCGTAGCGAGGGAAAAGCGCGCTGCGAGCGGTAGACACCCATCCTTTTCCCGTCAGTCAGCGAGATGGACCAATGGACGTCGTTCCCGGTACGTACGTCATTATCGGGGCCCGTCGGGCCAACGCAGGAAGCGGTGCAGCTGGCTTCTCAAAGGAGATCATGAGGGAGCTTTGAATTGTATTTTCGATGCTTTGCGGCGCGCGTGTCGCTGTAGAATTTTGCACAGACTACCTCCGGTACCTGATCGAAACACTGGGCTCCTTTTCTTAAAAGGGCCTTCCCTGGACAGCGGCCCTTTAATTCACTTTCTACTGTAGTTTATATGCCTACAGGAGACACCACTAGGACCGCTACACAAAAGAAACATCTTAAGAAATTGTAAAATGTTTCGCTTTGATTGAGGGCACCGAAGCAGGCCTTCTACAGATGCTGCAATCGTAGTTGAGAGCAGTATTGCAACTCAAGAAATTTACCTCAAGACTAAATTTGCAGCTGTTACTGTCACTTTTCACTTCAAAACAACTACTGTATATGCTTTATTTAAGTTGAATCCACACTTGCCATTCACATTTCATCATTTCGAAGCATTCTATTATCAAAACTACCAGAGCCATTTCTTCTATTTGAGGATTTTAATGCTCTCTCTTCCTTTTGGAGAAATCAACAAACACACTAGTGGACATACTTTGGAAAATTTTATTCTCATTAATGACATCTTCCTTAAAATGCAGGCAAACATACATACTGCTCCCCGAGCAGTGGAAAAATGAGCGGCCTGGATTAACCTTTTAGTTAGCTGTCTGTTTTTACTGATCTTAAATGGAACTCCTCGACAGCCCACATGGAAGTGATCATTTGCCTCCTCACCAACATCCTCACCATCCGTCATGTTGACCAAACCACGCCGCGGAACTTCATTGCTTCAGCTACTTACCATTCGCCAGTGTGGTTACAAGAAAACATGTTCCATTATTCATCACCTCGTCACCTTGAAAATACAGTTTGAGAAACATTTATACATAAGTCTTACTGTCTTTTATGATATCGAAAAAGCCTATGACGCCAAGTGAAAATTCGGGATCTTGCGTGACTTGGGAGAGCTTGGAATTCGTGACAGAATGCTAAAATCTCTGAGCGACTTTCTTTCTAGTCGCTCATTTCAGGTACATCTTCTCTGCCCTTTTTAAAAACTTTACTCAAGAAAATGGTGTGCCTCAAGGGTGCATTTTAAGTACCACAATTTAATAGTAAAAAGGAGCTCTATAGAAAAAATAGTACCGAAGTCTATTATGTACTCTATTTACGCAGATGACTTGCAAACTGCTTGTACATCATCTAACATAGCAACATGTGAGATCCAGATTCAGCCAATGGTAAATAAGCTGCCGGCATGGTCAGATAGAAGTGGTTTCAGGTTTTCTATGCAAAAATTGGTAGCTGTTCTCTTTTCTCTTGGATGAGGACTGCACACTGGCCCCTACCTGAAATCACGCTATACCAGTAAAACACGAAGTCAAGTTTCTAGGTTTAACTTTTGACCGAAAGCTCTCTTTCCTTCTCTTTTTCATAAATGCCCTCAAAAAACAAAAATTTCACATTAGATTAATGTGTTAAAAAGACATGTACCAACGCGGCCAATTTAACACGTTAATCAAGTTTATTTCTAGTACAAAGGGCTCTTTTTCCATGTGCACTGTGTCCGATCCATGTGCCACCGTTTCGTGCATAGCGGTGTCAGTGTTTAGCGCCGTCCTTGTTGTCTCGTCCTGTTGTCTCTGTGCTGCCATATATTTCTTCCACATCTGTCAATGTACTTCTCAAGCAAAAACGGGGGGTCTGACTGGACATGTCTTTTATACGTCTAGCATTTTGTCATCTGCTCTTGCCTATATTATGGCTGCATAGTATATACGGGTCAGCAAGGCCTTCGTATCTGAAACAATTGGACCCAGTACATAATTCAGGTTTGCGTCTTTTAACCGGTGCCTATGGATACATTTCCCAATATTGCCCTTAGTCCTGACTCACTGCCACCTTGGTACAGTTTTCCCCCTGTATGTGACCTTACACTTAACGCACTTTCACAAAAACGTGAACATGACACTAACACACATATTACAGTAGAATCTCGATGATACGATTACTGCTGGTACGAATTTCGGGATGATACGAATTTTAAGAATGCTTTGAACGGACTACGTTGTACAGAATACGTTAAGATTCGAAGAATTTCTGAACCTGCCACGGTTGATACGAACGTGCAAACCAGTCACGCATGCGAGCGGGCCGGCGCGGCTGGCCTCAAGAGGGTAACATAACAGACGCGGCCGCTGCTAACTCCTCCCCTCCCCCTCCCCCCCCGCCGCGAATGATACATACGAACAAACGTACAAACGCACAAAGCCACCGAGCAGCTCAGCGCAAGAGCTCACAGGGGGAGAGGGTACCCACTGCGGCTGCTGCTTCTCTTCTCCAACCCCCCTCACCCCACTAGCCACCCTACCCCCACCTCCCTTTCGTAGCAAACCGACGAGCACTAGACAAGGATGGCCAAGGCGAGGCATGTGCCCAGTCGTGTACGTCACTCATTCGCTGGCAGCTCATTGGTCTATCGAAAAGTTGTCTCGCCAGCTGTTCCCAGGAGGCCTGTGACGCTGGCTGGTCCTGCAGTAGTTCACCTTGGTAGTTCTCCGTTCGCCACTCCTTTCTGGCGTTCGCTGTGACGTGAAGTGCCCAAACGTTAGAAAGACGCAAGCGTTCACTGCTGCCGAAATGTCGCGGAAGCGTAAAGCCCTTTCTTTTAAGGAAAAGCTTGAAGTGCTGAAGAGGGTTGACGAAAACCCTGAGAAGAAGCGTGTCGACTTAGCAAAAGAGCTAGGGTTGGCACCGTCGACACTCTGCACCATTGTTGGGCGGCGAGATGCCATCTTGAAGAATGTGCAGCACTTCGGTGCGAACGTGAAGCAGGCTAAAACAGCGACCCATGTCAAGCTGGAAGAGGTTCTGCTGGCTTGGTTCCGCGAAGTGATAGCGGCCGGTGTCAACGTGGACGGCAAGGTGCTACGTGAAAAAGCTGACACTGTCGCACTTTCGCTTGGAATTGAAAATTTCTAAGCATCTGGGGTATGGCTACACCGGTTTAAGGAGCGGCACGGACTTGTCTACCGGGTCGTCTCAGGTGAAGGCAAGGAAGTGGACCAGTCAGCTGTAGATGAGTGGCTGAACACACTGCCGGCACTGATTTCGGAGTACGGGCCACGCGACATATTTAATGCCGACGAGGCGGGCCTCTTTTTCAACCGGAAAGAAGTTTGTGCGTAAAAGGCCAGGCATGCCAGGGTGGCCAGAAAAGCAAGGAGAGAGTAACAGTACTCTTTTTCTGCAACTCATATGGATCCGAGAAACTCCAGCTTACAGTCATCGGTAAGTCGAAGAAACCGAGGTGTTTCCGATCGGCGGAGCGTTTGCCTGTCTTTTACGAAGGTAACCGAAAGGCGTGGATGTCTGGAGATTTTTTCCGCGAGTTCTTGGCAAGCCTTGATCGGAAAATGGCGTCAAGAAACCGGAAAAGTTTGCTTTTCGTGGACCAGTGCTCTGCCCACCCAAAGGAAATAACATTCAATAACGGAAAGTCAGGTTCCTGCCGGCGAACACTACCAGCCGTCTTCAGCCACTGGACGCTGGGATAATTAGAAATGAGAATCATCATTTCAAAGGACTTCTAGTGAGGCGTCTGCTGGCAAAAATTGACCGTAAAGAAGCAAACTTGCGAATCAGTCTCTTAGATGCTTTGCACTTTCTAGCCATGTCGTGAAATAGTGTAACTTCAGACACAATCTCGAACTGTTTTAGAAAGTGTGGATTTTCCATCAGACTTGATGCGGCTTTAGCAGGAGATTGTCAAGAGCCAGGTGAAGACCTCATGATTGATGGCTGGGACAATCTGGAAACTGAAGCTTCGGCTCGGGACTTCGTTACCGCGGACGAAAACGTCGCGACCTGTGGGCTGAGGTCTATTGAAGACTTGGTCAACGAAGCGAATGATTGCGAAAATGAGCCCGACAGCGATGGTGACACTGACGACGAGTGTGATCAGTCGCCGTCAATGGCAGATACTCTTCACGCTTTGGACGTTCTGCGCCGCACCGTAAGTGCCGGCAGCGTGAACGACGAAACCGCGGCACGGTTTTATGCCTTTCAGGCAGAGCTTGTTCGCGACATCAACAGCAAAAAAGTGCAGACAAGCATTACGGACTTTTTCGGTCGCAAGTAGTTCGCCATAATAAAGTTTGGTTCATTTTCAATTCATTCCCACGTGGAAGTTGACTTGTTTTGGATCATACGAATTCGGGATGATACGAATATTTTGCGTTTTCCCCCTTGAATTCGTATCATCGAGATTCTACTGTACAAGAGTTTCTGACCTTAGAAGAAAAATACAAAAACAGCGAAGCATCTTATCCTAATGGTTTCAAAGCAGCTTCTTATGTTGGCAGGGGTATAGCAGAAAACTATACCACACAAAGATGTCATAAAATTTGTACAAAAAAAGCTTACAGAAAAATGACGAGTTTCTTGGAACAACAAAGTTGACACCAGATCACACTTGGTCAAACCAGTCATAGAGGAATGGAAATTGTGCTGTCATCAGAAACGCTTTCTGCAGTAATGTTTTGTCGCCTTCTCGGAGGACACACACGTCCAACACACAATTTTCTACTCAAAAAGGAAGAGAAACCAATATGTGAAGGGCGTGGAGATGAGCTAATGACAAGACAGCATTTTTTTTTTAAAGAAATTAAAGAACTAACGAAAAAACACTTTACACAGTTTTGCATCGAACATACGCAGTCAAACCTTGATATAACGAACACGCATATTACGAATTATTGAATATATCGAACTCTTCCGAAATTATTTTGTCAAACACATGTATTTTTAACTTCCCATAGCGAACGCGGTTCGGCATAAAACGGATATTATGAACTTCGCGACACCAAGCACTACCTCACTTTAATAGCAGGAGGCAGGCTTTGTTGCACTACATGTGTGTTGTGCGGCGCAGCAAACGTTCAGGACTACCTCGCAGGTGCTGACGGCGCCACAGATGCCACGACGGCATTGGGAGTTGACAACCAAAGAAATCCATGGCCTCCGAGATTACTCCCGCGCGCCTGTTTGTGCGCGTGGAGGGGATCTGGGAGGCCATAAGAAATTGTTCGCATCTCACAATCGCTGACAGCGCCGCTTCAGCAGTGCCGGCAGCGGCGCGATCGAAGGTTGCTTTTGCCTTTTTGGTTTTTGTGTCTTTCGCGTTTTTAGTGTTAGCAGCGGCGTCGCGGCGTGGCCGTCATAGCGTTCGGCAGAGGCTGCGTCGGTCGTCGTGTCGAGTGTGGTGCGCGGGTGTGCGTATAGTGCTGTGATGGCGGTGAACGTGAAAAAGAGAGCAGCACTGACGTTAAAGACCAAGCTTAAGATAAAATCAGGGCCTTCAAAGCAGTTTACAAATGGTGACTGATTGACACTCTTCTCGTGAAGCTTCATGAAGCAGGACTTAAAGATCTTCTTGCTGGGAGCATTGAAGCGCCATCGAACAGCGTGGAAGGCAAAACGATTGCCAACTACTTTCGGTACGTAGGTTTTGTTCCAGCAGAGGCCTGTGCATCAAGTGACGATGGGGACGATCCCGACGAAGCAGAAGCAGAGCTCCGCGAGCTCGATGAGCCTGGAACGATTTTTCGTGTTTTGTTGGTGACATGCCCGCAACAATGATTGAGAGGACTTTGTAGGCGGCGACGATATTGCGGTGACCACGGCTGTACTGACGGACGTCGAAATCGCTGTGGAAGTTTCTGAATATCCTGCAGACGAAGCTCAGGCTGACCCTGCAGACGATGAGAACATTCAGACTTCACAAGAAGCGCTTGCTGCTTTGGATTTACTGCACCGCCACTGCAGTGCTATTGAGATCAGTGGGTTTGCCCTTGTTGAGTGTTTGCAAACTGTGGAACAGGGTATGATACGGAACGCAATCAACACAAAAAAGCAGGCCGCGGTAACGCAGTTCTTTGCGCATAAATAAATGGGTGGACCCAAGTAGGCACCCTCCGAGTTGCTGTGCCTTCTCTGGTTGAATTTCGCTGCTCTTGCGTGTATTTTCTACGAAATTTTATATTACGAATTATGGATAGAGCGAACTATTTTCCGATTTTTTTAATTGTTCATTATAACGAGGTTTCACTGTACTGTTCCATCCCAAATTGCATCTAGGAGTGAATGCACTGGTTGGTATATCCTGCGTCTGTAGTTTCTTACAAGATACAGTGCTCTTAAGCAAGCTATGATATCTTAGACTTTTAATCCTCCATAGAGAAAATGCCATATATATGTCATGCTTGGCGCATCATAGCCTGGAGTTGCTTATCCGCCATAAGCACAAAACGGTCCTGTCGAGGTTTGAAGATGCTTCACTGCATAGTTCATGTGGTCAAGCACTGTGGAGAAGCGTGCAGTGCGATGAATTCGCGGTGAATTAAAAAATTTTTGGTTTATTTGGAGACATTCAAGAATTTCAAATAAGAGTTTCGTTATTCAAATACAAATTGAATAACGAAACATTTTATTTGTACTCGAACTTTTGAACATTTGCACACTCCTACTACTAAATCAATATATCTGGGTTCGTTATGTCTGTGCTCAACCGCATTTATCACATAAAAAGACAATAAGAGCAGGATGAAAGGTATTCCTGAATATTTATATATTGACATCGTGTGTATGGTAAGTAGCCACATAATTATTATACAGCATCCTCGGAGCCTTGATATTGCCAAATTTCGATATGGTGAAGATTTTTGCTGGTCTGTGAGACATTATTTTAGAGGGGTTCTGCTGTATTGGTATAAATGTTAAGTGAGGAGTCCTAAAACTAAATATGCCTCTGTGCAATACAGAAGTTTTTTAGCAGGTGCACAATCCTACTGGCAGATATAGATTCCTTAGCCGTACTGTATGAAAAAGGTTATTTTAATGCGCAAGCATTGTATGGCTATGTCGGCAGTTTCGCGTCACCAGAATTTGTCATCACTGTTACATTCAAATGAAATGAGCTATAAGGAAAAGGATAGTTGCGTTGAGTAGAGGATGAAAAAATCTCGTTTGGGAAAAATTTGTTGCATATGGGTTAATTAGATAATTAATTAGAACCAATTAAGTAAATCAGACATCGAAATAGTTGGGAGGGGTAATGACGCCCAAATGGGTGACGTAGCCTAACTTCCGGTTGGCGGGAAATCTGAAATGTTTGAACGTGAACGAGCGGGAAAGGGCATGATTTACGTGCACAAATGGGTGGGAATGGTTAGAAAGTGTATAAAAAGAGGTAAGCAACCAACTTCAGTCTAAAAAATTCCGAGAGTGCTGCCGAATCTGCAGCACACAGTACATCGCGCGCCCCGGCCATTTCGAACACAAGCGTTCCATTGAACCCGTCAGTTAACTAGCATTCTATAATTGATTTACAGGAAAGGAAAGGCGCAGTATCTGTCGCTCACGGAATCCCACTGACATATCTCGTGGACAACACAGCAACACTCAGGTTTACGCATTTCTCTAGTGGAGATTCTGCAATAATATCGGGCCATCTCAAGGATGTCAGCCAGTTATATCACGGAGGTAGAGATGCCAGCTTCTGCTTATCGTGGCATTGGGACATGCTCAGATCTCTTATGATGAACACATCACTCTTGTAGAAGTACTTGCTGAAGGGCTAGTTGGTTCTTACTAACCAATGAAACAGCGCAAGGAGAAGGAGACGAACACAGGAAAAGAAGAGGTGCTCTTTCTATTCCCTTACTTTTTCTGTGTTTGTCTCCTTGTGCTGTTTCATTAGTTAACATCACTGTTCTTTAACACAAGAAACTTTTCTTTTCCGCATGTGCCCAGCTTCTCCCATCATTAATGATTGATGGTAATTTATTGCTGTTATTAGGACAGTTATTATTACTCAGCGCTGTAGCCAAATGCTTTGCCTATTGCCAGACTGAAAAAAATGAAGAAAGTTGGTCTTTACGTGAATATGGTTTGAGGTTTGACAATTTGAACATTTCTGAAGAGAGGCTGGTTTTCTGAGCAATGCCGCTGATCTTTTTCACGCCTTGATGTCTCGCCTTTTTCTTGTGTGTTGGCTGGAGAAGGTATTTACATTCTTGTGTTGTTGTCCTCTGCAGCTGATTGTGCTGTTCACGGTGCGAGTGTTGACGGGTGACATCCAGGAGCTGGACGACACGCGAGAGTATGACGTGGCGGAAAAGCTGTGCTCCTCAGCTGCTACCAGCAATGGCAACCACGCAGCGTGAGTAATTGGGCCCTCCTCCTCGGCAATCAGACTGAAGCTGCGGTGAGCTGTCTTGGGCGTGTGTCTGAAATGAAGGCTTGCTTTTTACATGATGCATCGCACACTTGCCTTTCTTCTACAAGTGTGCTTTATCAAAAATGATGTTTTCACCGCATTGTTCCCATCCAGGTTCCCTCTTGTTTGTTCTCAACTCTTGGTCTGCCTGGCCATTGTTGTTCTGCGAAGCAGATTTTTTCATACCTAGGGCGGTGTGCCAGGCAAAATCACGCAAAGATTGCTACGTGTATTGTGGAACTGGTTTTTCCCCTCGTAGGAAGGTGAAGAGACTGAAGTGTGCTGGTTATCGCAGGCTGCCTAGTGGGCTGTCGTGACAGACATTCTGTCAGCAGGGGGGACTCAGGTGCTCAGCCAAAGTGAATGGAAGGCCTTGCAGGCAGCGGCTTGTTCGAAGGCCGGTGGGCGCGGTGATGTCTTTACCACGCTGGTCGCTTTTGTCGGGGACAAAGGGCATAGATTCACCCAGTATGAAAATAGAGGAGAAGCAATAGCCCGTTACAGCAACCTGTGATAACCAGAGCACTTCTGTCTCATCATTTTCCCACAAGGGGTCACACCAGTTTCACAATGCATGTTCCAATATGTACTGCCATAAGCAAAAGGGAGGAACCCTCCATGTCGAGGTTCCATATTCTAGCTGCTTAAATAAAGTAATAGGTTAGTGGAACGCTGCTAGTAGCAATAATAGCTCTAACAAGGGGTACCGGATGTTTTGCATATCAGGAGGATAATGGGTGATAGCAAATGGACATGAACACATCATTTTTATTCATGTGAGCCAAGAGCGAGCACATCGCCCACGTTGGCACGGCTACCTTTGCACAGCAATCTTGTGTTCAGGCCTCAGGTTACGCGTACCTATTTACACGCGCAATGGACTTTTGCTGCTGACAACTAAAAAAAAAACGCTATTCATTAGCACATCTGTCCGTTGGTCTGTTGCTTGCGTGCCCTCGCAGTCTACTGTGTTTCTTGTCAGGGCACCAAGATGCCGCACAGCGAGATCTTCATGGTGTTAGCTCTAGTAGGGGGGAGGAGGGGCGACAAACTTGGCAGAGTGGCAGTGGCTTTGACAGGAGTGCCAGCGGTGGCTTGTTCGGCTGGTCCGGTTGCTCGATGCCTTCCCTTTATTACGCAGCGATTGGGGGGCAGTGATTGGGGTGGGCGTCGTCTGCTGCCACGAAAGCGTTGGAATGTGTATAGCAGCAAGCGTCTTTTGAAGCGAACAATGCTAAAAGCCCGCCTCATGGTTGCGGCTGACCCCATGTTTCCTTTGGCCACTGCTGGGTGGAAGGATGGACGAATGTTGTAAAAAAAAAAAAAGTATACATAGCAAGTGATTTATCCCGACACGAACTCCTAATTCTCTCCACTTTCACTCCTGTTAGCGATGGTCTTTTATTGCGCATTTTATTACTGCGCAATTCCTTACACTGTGCGGCGGCCGTCCGCCCCTTGGACCCTGAGTGGTGCGTCCCGGCCATCACTTTGGCGCACGTGCCTGGATTTCGACGTGCGCATGCAACATCGGACCTTGAAAAAGGCGTCAATCGTTAGCACGTCACTCTGTTTCGCGCCATCACGTACGCCAAGATGTTGCGCAGCAAATAACGGCGTGCTTATCTTTTGACTAACTCCAGCAGGGGGGGGGGGGGGAACTTGGCAAAGTGCTTGCGCTTGCCCGGTTGTGCAAGCCTCCTTTTCATTAAGTTGCTTTATCATGCTATGAGCGACTGAAGTGAGCGCCGTCTACTGCCGCCCCAATCATTGGAACGCGCGATAGCAGCAAACGCCTTTTGAAGCGAACAATGCTAAAAGCCAGCATCACGATTGCGGCTGACTCATGTGCTTTCGTTGACGACTGATGGGTGGAAGGATGAATGGCTGTCGCAAAAAAAAAGGAGTTTAACCCATAGTGCCCGCCCGAGATCATAGCTTTGATGAACGTTAGCTGGTATCGCCAGACAGTACTTATCCGTATTTTTCGATTTAACGAGTGTTTAGTTGCGAGCTACGGAGGTTGTGCAGAAGAGAGCAGGCAGCTGCGGCCGCCGTTCCCTCCCTCCAACGCCGCCAGCCGCCGCGCCGGTCATGGCGCCATTTAAGTTTTACCTGCTCTTCCATGGTTTTACCTGGTTCCATCTTGTGTCCTCGTTTTGGATGTGCGCAGCATCTAATTATGCCTTCCTATCGCAGAGGTGTTTCTTTGATTTATTTTTTTTGCCACGTGATGTGCGCCAAGCCGCCCAGATGCGGCGGCGCGTAGTTAGAATTATTCGTAGCGGAATCGACTCGTGTTCGAATTAACGGCCTTTTTTATACACATCTCTATGGGAGCTTGGAAGGGCCAAGTAGTGTAGTTCGAATTATCCGAAAATCGAATTATCGAGGTTCGAATTAACAAGCTTTCACTGTATTTCTTTTTTAACCTGATTTTACCTGCCCAATAAAGTGGTTTGTTGAAGTTCGAGAATTTTTGGGTTGTCTGATCATTCAGACCTCTTTAGCGCTCCGGTTCAGGTCTGATAACTGTGTTTTGACCACAGTTTTATCATTGATAACCTGTGGCTCCCCCTTTCATTGTCATAGTCTGTTTGTGCTCCATGCTGCAGTCAGGTGCAGTTCAGGAGCAATGAGGCAAAAGCCATTAAAAGGAGGCCCGAAGGTGCTGGCCTAGTTAAGGTGGCTGAGATGACTGAGCTGTGAAAAGTGTCTACTGGTAACTAAATGCAAAGAGCACCAGTGCCACGCTCGGCGTTGCATGCAGGGCGCCATTAGAGTGAACGCCTGTAGCTTGCTCACTTGAAGAAAACCTTCCCTCAGGTAGCTGTATGAATTTTTTTTGGCTTTAGTTTTTACACTCTCAAAATCTGTGATGCTAGCGCTTAATGCCAGCCGTTCCTCACCCACTGTTCGTGTAAGGAGTTTGGATTTGTTGAAATGCACATGGGTTGCAGCAGCCAAAAACCAGTGCGCATGCACCTTAATAACCGCAGTGGAAATGTAAAGCCTACATTCTAAACAGTTAAGACTTGTGCGCTGCTACTACGAGAAACATTGTTAAACACACAGTGCAGTCCACTTATAACGGCATTGAGAAAACTGGAAATTCTGGTTGTTGTAACAAATTACATTTATATCTAGACTGGCAGAAAATAAGGAAAAATGAAAGAGCGCACACAAGTATTTTCCCATGCATATAGGCCTATTTACCAGCAGTGAGTGAATCTGGTCGAACAATTTGAATCATCATAAACAGCACTGACCACTTTATTACAGGATGTACCAAAAAGCCATAAAATGAATGCTAAGGCGTTAAAGAAGTCAGATATTAGCGCTCGCTTGAGAAACAGCTTGAGCTTGGGAATCGCTTCTAGTGCAGTGAAATCTCGTTAATTCAAACCTCAATAATTCGAATTTTTGGATAATTCGAACTACACTACCTGGTCTGGCCTAGCTTCATAGAGCTCTGTGTACAAAAAAGTCTATTAATTCGAACTTAAGACTTGTGCGCTGCTACTACGAGAAACATTGTTAAACACACAGTGCAGTCCACTTATAACGGCATTGAGAAAACTGGAAATTCTGGTTGTTGTAACAAATTACATTTATATCTAGACTGGCAGAAAATAAGGAAAAATGAAAGAGCGCACACAAGTATTTTCCCATGCATATAGGCCTATTTACCAGCAGTGAGTGAATCTGGTCGAACAATTTGAATCATCATAAACAGCACTGACCACTTTATTACAGGATGTACCAAAAAGCCATAAAATGAATGCTAAGGCGTTAAAGAAGTCAGATATTAGCACTCGCTTGAGAAACAGCTTGAGCTTGGGAATCGCTTCTAGTGCAGTGAAATCTCGTTAATTCAAACCTCAATAATTCGAATTTTTGGATAATTCGAACTACACTACCTGGTCTGGCCTAGCTTCATAGAGCTCTGTGTACAAAAAAGTCTATTAATTCGAACGCGAGTCGGTTCCCCTTGGATATGTCAAATTATGTGCCGCTGCATCTGGGCTGGGCAGCCTGGTGCACAGCACGTAGCGGAAAAAAGAATGCTGGGGCCCCTTGTTGAGATCTTAGACATTCCTTTGATGTCTGTCAGTGTTTTGTTGTTTTGTCGTGATCAAACTTTCGCAAGGTGGCTCCCCACTAACTAACGAACAGTGCAGCGAGTTCCTTATACCAAGTTCGACCGCTGCATTGTCTTTGTTATGCGGCATTCTGAAATACATGCGCTTCAATGGAGGCAGCGTTGGGGAATTGAGAAACTGTGTGATATCGAGAAATACGCTATGGCAGTTCGTTATGTCCTCGTTGAGTGTAAATTGCGCCGCTGCATGCTATATAATATGTGACCCGTACGTGGTTTGAACACGCAACTTTCTACTTTCTGATGGGTGAGAACTTTGAATGTGTATAAAAAGTGTTCCGAACAAGTGACCTCTTGTGCAGGAGCGATGATGTTGGCGTCCTGCGACCTCTAAGCTCGGGCGATGGAATCAAGCGGGAGAATGGCTTCCAGAACGGATGGAATGGAGTGCGTGAGCGTCACCCGCAGCCACAAGACACTTCCTAGTTGATCTCTGTGGCATGGTGGCACCCCTCGCTTTCTCTCGGAGGATTGGCGGCTACCCTCCGTGTTCAGAGTGCCAGGAGGGGGCTGCTATGAGCTCCGCCTGCTTCCGGTTGCTCGGGGTGCGCCTGCAGCGGCTGTGCATGTAGGTGTTGCGGTGCAGTTCCCTTCGAGTGCGCCTTGCTTTGCTGGTGCGAGCGATGCATGTTTCGGAAGGCGTTCCTTCAAGAAAAGTGATTTGCTGAGGGTCAGAGGAGTAGGAAGTTTAGCAACACATCACCGAGTGCCCCGCAGTAGCTCTACATCAACATGTGTGCAGTGTTAGAGGGTGGTATAATAATGTAAGGAAGTTATTGTACACTTGCCTTGCGCTTCCAAGAGGTGGGTTCCCCCCTCTCTTTGAAACACTCGGCTAGGGAAGTTTGCAAGTATTGCGTTATTTCAGTATACGCGTGTATAATCTCGCTGTCGTCTTAGGAGAAGCACTTTGTTTGAAGAGAATCGCAATTCAGTGTTTCTGCCGCTGCCGTCAACCAAATGGCGCAGTGCACCTCCGGGCCTGTGCCATGTTCAGTTGGCATTTTCATTGAGGCTGCTTCTTCTGGTGCCATGCCTTGTAAGTTCAGCCTTATTCTTCTTTTCTTTTTGTCTGGCAACAGCAACAAGGCACCTACCTTGGCTCTCTTCAGCACCAGGTTAGAGTAGGATATGTAGGGCATGAAAAGAAATTCCATCCCCACAAGAAAGGGATGCAAGTCGCCAGCAACTTTCAGCTACCGACGAGCACACTTGCCAGTGTGCTAAGTGTGCAAGACACCAAATTGAATCAACGTACTTGAGAGAGCTGAAGCAAAGTCGAGAGCAAAAACTGGGGCGCTCTTTTCAGCAAGCATGCTACAATTGCCAGCCTCTTTTTTTTTTTTTTTTAACTGATAGCAATGCTTTTGTTTTTAAGGTCTGGAAATACAACTCTCTGGCTTGATCTTTCCATTCGTGCTGTCGTCATGATGCTCAAGCATCCTTTTATGAATCTCAGTCTGTCACTGGTACCTCACTCCTTGCCTATAATGTGCTATGACACAAATCCTTATTTTGACGAACAGAATTACGGGAGCATTTCAGGTTGAGTGTTTTCGTTATCCAAACTATAGCAGTGGTTTTCCTGCCCCACTAACAGGTAAGGGAGGCAAGGTGTAGCTTGGTTTTAAAAGTTGCGTTAGCTGCCTGCTGGTGGTTGATTCATTGTGGACCGTTGTTTTCTTGTCGGCATAGAAATTGTCAGTTGATTTAGTTACTTCGTGTGGTTCGTCACATTCTTATTTTGTACTCCTGAGCACCCATGGCTCATTGTGGGACATCACACACGATACGTGTTACAGAAACCAAAGGAACGAAAAGCTTTCTCAGAAATTTTCATGTTACCCACTCATATTGAGTCTATGTCATTTGCATTGCATTGGGGAGAAAAAAAAAAAGACACGTGCATGCCAAAAGCAATGATGTCGTATGCTTCTGCAGGCTTTGCAGGCTTCTGACCACAGCGTTCATTTCTTGCTGACAGTCGTGTTCATACGTAGCATGCTTCATGAGAGTATTGGTTCCTAATCGAACAGAATCTCAAGCAGAACGATGTAGTTATAAGCGGCGCTTTTGTATTTGTTTAGACTTACCCGAGTTGTCGGGATACAGCACTGCTGTACTCAATGTGCTCACGGTTTTGAGCCTCAGCCCAGTATGCGTCTCCACACTTGTGTTATTTTTTAAGCTTTGATGGAAAGCCCATAACACTATTGCTTGATGTTCAGACTGGCTACCAGGCAGAATGAGAATAAATTTTGGTGCTGTCTTCAAAAATAAGCTTTTTAGGTAAAGTCTCTCAAGTTGCTGAAGAGTTTTGGTTTCTGCATTTAAGGGGGGGGGGGGGGGGGGGTGTTAAGAAGCTGCTGCTTGTTTTGTGTTCAGAAGACCAGGCTCCACCTGTTTATCACTTTCTCTATTTCCTTTTCTTTCCTCCTCGCTCTACAGTGTTTATCATGTGGTGTCAAACACATTCCTCATCTCCATGGTTACGTTTAAAGAGGCTTTCCTCGGAATTAAATAATATTTATGTTCTTGGAATCACTCGATGATGTTCTGCGACTTGAGCCGTGGGGCAGCAAGGCCTACAAGAAACAAAACCATTGCTTCACGTCTCAACAGCTGTCGGTTTTTTCACAACCGTCGCTTTCTGCTTAGTTGCATTTTTCCTGATCACAAGCTAGGTTTTAGTGGCAAAGAATACTGTGGTAGCATTTGGTTTGGACGGGAGGGAGATTTGTTTCTACTCTTTGGCTGCTGGCCTTTAAGACTCTTCTGACCTTTCTAGTGACATGGCAGCCATTTTGTACAACATTTACACTTGGCAGCCCTCTCAGGCCTGCCAGTAAACTGTCTCGCTCGTGTAAATTCTGCTCAAAAAGTGGAACGTTCAAAAGGCTTTGGTGTTACAGTTGGCAGCTCATTATTAGGCTGTTGGAAATTGACCAACTGCTTCTGAAACTACACGGCAGGGTACGCATAGACAAGGCTATGCACTGAGTGTGCTTGATGGCTCAGTCTCTCCTACATTTAGGACTACGGAGCTTTATGCGGAAAGCTACCATGCTGAGGGCTGGTCATTAGGCGGGGGGTGGAGGTTGGATGATGGGATATACTGGGGGGCAGTGTAGTTGACCTAGCTGCTGAACGAGTGGTGCTCTTTGTAAAAAGTAGCTTCGAAGTTGTTCTGGAAGTGCACTGCACGCCATTTGCTTGGCTTCCCCTCGGCAACAGGGTTGCACTGCTGTGCCTGCAGCCTTTACAGCTGCGCCACAGAGACAAGGAGGCTTTTTTGGGGCCTCCTGCTTGGCAGGTGCTGGGCACACTTGTTGGTAGGTGCTAGTGCTCACCTTGTGAAGGAGCAGCTCTGTTGGCTGGTGCGAGCGGCATACAGGGTACATTCTCTTGTATGTGGGTAAAGCTTGCAGTGGTCGCAGTACCTGTGTGGGAGTGCTGGCGTGGATTGAAAATGTGTCGCCAGTTTGTTTCACTCATAAGTGTAACAATTAAGATGTGCGGCACTTGTTGACTGTCATCTGTGCTTGATATTTCAGAGGTAGAAGGTTGATCTATGGTATCTAAAGGTGGGTTGGTGGGGTGATGCTATGTAAATTGATTTGATATGCCCTCCTTTTTTTTTGCTAACTGCATCAGAGGGTGTTCCACTTTTGTTGTGCTGTCAGTATGTCTCAGATCCCCTTGCAGGGAAACCCAACAGACGACCTCTACCGTCTGTGTGTGACATTCTCAAGTGTTGCTCTAAAATTTGCAATTTCGGTGTTGACATCATCTCCTTCATACAGCACTTGTTCACATATGAGAGGGGTGCACTGGCTGCCTGCTATTTTTCTGTTGCTTGCGAATCTGAGAATGGAAATCAGTCAAGTTTTCATTTGAGTTTTGTGCACCTTATCGGCAGCACTAAGTGCATTTGATTTTCAGAAACATGATTGGGTTGGCTGCAGCAGTTCGCCATATGGCAAGTGGCAGTATTTGACGAAATATGTGTTGGTTTGTTGAAAAAGAAAAACAACTGCATCTTATTTTTCTTTCGTGGTCTGGCAGTCTCGCTTACTTACTGCTAGTAATTATAGTTTTGGTATATTTAGTGTACAGATGCTTTTTTTTTTATATGCACGTAACATGCTCAACATAGTTACAGATATGAACACGGAAAAGGGTAATGTTTGGTCTGGAAAACTGTGACATAACCTGCACTGTTTCTGACAAGGCAGCACATTCATGAAGCTTTTGCTACGTGCAGTATATTGAGCACTGACAAACCTTTCATATTGCGAGGACTTTTGAGTACCCATATAATTTGTACTGCGCCTTTCTGGCTTCTTGAAGGAGTCACACTGTAGCGATCGCCTTTGCACAGCAATATATGGGGATCTGTTTTCATGTGTACGTGGCAAGCTGAGTTTCTGCTGTTTAGGAATGTTCACGGAACTTGTTTCCGCACGTGTACCCAAGCCATCCACTGTTAAGAGTGGATTACATATCATAATACTGTTCTTTTCTCGTCCGTATGATATGTATGTATCGTTTCATCTCATAGCACCAAGGTCTCTTTGATGTTCCACTAGGTGGTTATCGCCGACTGGAAATCTGCTGCTGGTGCAGTGTTGCAGTGCATGTGCGAAAGTGTGTAAGCAGCTCTGAGCATGCACCGCAGCTCCGAACCATTAGCGGTGGACCAGGTGCTGACTGTTGCGTCACATTTGGGATCGATAAAAATGTTACCAGTCTATACCCTCGGCTGGTTTTGCAGTGCAGTTTCACCCAGCAGTAGTTTAACTCTACGCCACATTCGATTAGATGCATGCCTGTTCTGTTCATTGCCTGTCACATCAAATTGCACAATTTCTGTGCCGTTCCCAGACTACAACGAGAGTGAAATGTTACAGCAGTGAATGAGCTGGTGACGTCCACCCTAGAGAGGTAAAGTATTCATCCTCACCGTTTGGTATTCACCGTTGCAGTCTCTATTTTGAGATGCCTGTTTTATTTTCATGTCAACAGATGGCGCCGGTGTTACATCCTCCAAAAACTGGGCTTCTTTGATGTAGGGATGCCACATGCGACACACACGACACATGCTTTTGATTATTTTGCACGAAACAGTTGGACACCTCACCAAAATCTGTCAAAAAAATTTTCCACTAGACGCCTGCTCTGCTATCTGAGGTTTCGCAGCAGCCATCAAAAGTCACGCATCCGTCAGCATCTGCACCGAATCACCAGTCTGCATTAACTGCTTGCAACTGGCACTTCTTGTGTCACACATACGGCCAGCATGTTTTGTTGGGTCTCGTTATTGTTCCTGGTGGTAGCAAGAGCACTGGTATGTTGTGTACCTGCAGTCTAGGCGTTTCTTTCCACACTGACCTTGTGTTTTTGGTGAATGGCTCAATGTCAGCCCGGCTCGCTTCCTGGCTTCCAGGAAGTGATCTCTTTCTCTCCTTGTGATGGAACACGATGCCTTGTGAAGAAATTTCGGACCCATAGGCACAGGCCTTATGTGCACGGCTTTGGTGTGCAAGACTGCCTGGAGAAGATGTTGAGACGAAAGTGCCCCCGGTGGCTGGCTTTTTTGCTTCTTTCAAAGCAGCCACCGAAGCGCATCCAGCTCCTGATTTGTTACTGGAATTCACACCTTTTTGTGACTGCGCTTGGCAGATTAGAGAGTGCCGAAATGTGCCCGTGCTGAAGCTGCGGTAGGCCTCGGGCAGAATGGAAATGTGCGGCAACAGGGGGCCAGCTAGGCTTCAAAACACAGTAGTAAAGGTGGGCCCTCCTACGACTAATGACCAGCTGATTCAAACAGGGAAGTTAACAGCATGTTCGCCAACAGCAAAAATGACGCTGTATCTGTTAGGGCAGATTAACTCATTCCTATCAATAATGCAAGCATAAGAGCAAAGCTTTCTTAAATGTGGTGCGAACATCACATTGAACAGAATTCATATAAGAGCTTCTGATGCAACAGTTCCAGCTTGAGCCTAGTACAGCTCAACAGCTACTTGTGATGTCAAAATCTGCGCTCACAATAAAAATGGCTTCCGCAGCGTCTTTCTTCTGCTAGCTGCAGCAATAGAGCTTCTGGAACCACTGCGTTTGTTCAGTTGTATTGTGAAAAGTAAGCACGACCTAGTATTTTTACTTGTTACTCTGTGTCTGGGGCCTGCCGTACGCTGTCTCCCTCTCTCTGCCGAGAATAGAAATTTGGAAGCTGTGACACTGAATGCCGCTGCCGCTTTCATATCGTGCTGGTCAGATGGTCAGCTCGTGCTTTCTGAGCGCTTGTTGCTTCTTGGCACAGTTGCCGGCTTTTGACTGCCTGCCTTTTTACCTACGCAGTGAACGGTGGTGCAGAGGTGTAAGAAGAAAAAAAGAAAAACACAAACTAGTCCGACTTTTCTTGTGCATATGTGTGTATGCGTGCTTTTGTGTGTTGACTGAATGACCTAATAATTGGCAAGCTGCCTAGAACATGTCTCTATGGTTCTTCTCCAGCTTGTTTATCAGCCGCAGCATATTTACCGGCTGCGTGCAACTCAAAAGTGAGGGAGTAATTGTTTCTTCAGTGTAATTTTTTAAAGAACAGCCTAGTATGTGTAATGTGTGCATGTTATACTTATATCGCTAGCACGGGAACAAAGTGAGCGTGTGCTTGCGCTGTGTGCAGCGTGTTCCTTTTTATTTTTCTCCGTCTTTTGCTGTTTCTCGTCGCGCGTGTACTTTCCAAGAAACTCTGCATCCTGACAAATGGAGCCTTTCGAGAAAAATAAACGCGTACCATTATGTGACAGCGTTCCGTCCCTCTTGCTGATCTGCGCGCACCATACGCAAGTATTTTGGGTTTCAGTAGGGCACGACACACGTTTCTGCCTTCAAAAGGCTCTGCAGCCATTACTGCCAGTGTTGAATTGAATAATCCTCACTGTGTCGAAAAATTTGGTGGGATGGTATTTGACATCGGCATGACTGGAGCAGTATCATTGGCCATAAAGTTTTGTGCATAGAGAACTACAGATATCTAGGAGGGTTGCGGATTAATAAAAAAGTATCTGAATGTTTGTGGAGCACCTCTCAAGAACCAAACAGACAAAACAATTTCTGCACCATGGAAGAAGCAAAGGCCTTCGCTACGTGAGGTGAATATTAAAAAAATGTGCTGGCCACGCTTTGGCTTGTGCGTCACCTGCATCATCCATATATCAACTATGTTGACAGAGTTGGGCGGGTAGAGTTGGAAATTCACATTTTATGCAATATTTGCACTTCGTGAATTGCAAAAGTTATTGAGGGCCTACATTAAGCATTGGTCTTAACTGTTTTCTGCTTAGTTAATTCAGCATGACTTCATAAGCAGTGTTCGAAGCTTGCGGTAGCCACACGAGATAGTTTGCTTTGCAGCGCTAGGGGCAAATGTGCAAACACTCTGAAGCACTGCAGACGTGTCGCAAACTGGCCGAGGAAGAGCGCTCACGTCCGGCTTTAAAAAAATGTGGTGTAATGGCCTCCCTTTAACTGTTTCCTTCCTTCATCGGCCTGCACAGAGTCGTTCATTGTTGCTAACCTGTGCTCATGTTTGTGATAGAGCTGTGCCAACTCTGATGCTTATTCTACTTCCCGAGATTTCACTGAAAATTTTATGGTTTCTTCAACGTGGTTTTCTGGTGCTTTGTGCCAAACTAGTGGCTGGACGGCGTTTTTTTGCAGCGCAATTGAATTTTAAAGTTTCCCCATCTTGTGGCCTCAGTCTGAGAGGTTTTTGCAGGCAACCTTTTTAGTGTGGAACTTTACATGACTCGAGATCATTGATATTTGTTCTGCTTTCGACATTTTGAACTTACATTTAGTCAGTTCAGACACATTTCAGACCCAAGCTGTTCCTGAAACTCGCTAATTTAATGCAACTCTCACACTATACATTTTGGGACAGCATCTGTGACATCACTGGGCAGAGAGTCCTGACGTCATTGCCTGGTCAGAACCTCGTTTAGGTTTTGGTTTCCCGGTTCTTGTCTTAAGACACTGCTACTTGGTGCTTTCACATGCTGGCTTTTGTACTGGTGTACTAGGAGACCAGACTGTAAGGAATGTGATTTGATTATCAACTCAAAAAAAAAAAGAAAAAAGTGGGCCTGCTGTCCAACACTGGCCCCCAAAGTTGGGCTAATGTTTAAACTTTTAACTGTTGCACCTTGAAGCAATGTTTCAAAGAATAGTTATGTTGACAATTCATTCTTTATTATGAAACCGTGAAAAAGAAAAGTGGTCATGCTTAAATTAACGTGTGTGTCTCTAATGTCATCTAAAATGGGTTTTATCACCTTGCACTGAAAAGACGTTCTTGATATCTGAAGACAAGCTTATAAGTAGTTTTTGTTTTCGTATAAAACAGCGCGAAGACAGAGTACAAAGAAGAAGGAAAAGACGCACTGCGCTGAACTTGCAACTGCGTTTATTGGAAAAAAAAACTTTCGTGAAGGCAAACATGAAGCATGCGCGAATGCACCTTGTCAGACGTGCTCTTGTCACATAATTAAAACGAGTCATATCCGCACGTGAGATCCTCATTCCCCCCTGTTTAACATATATATTTCCTTATGTGATAAAGCTACTGGTTCCTGGCTGACACAACGATTTCCCTTCCTTACGATATGGTATGCCTCGGCTTTTTCACTTTTGACAGGATCGTTATGAACGAAGAGGACTTCGGTGTTGTTGAGGAATGAAGTGCACCGACACTCTAGACAATGCTTAGCTAAATTTGTTAAACATTTACCTAAAGAATTTTGGTGCTCCAAAATCGGTAAATCCACGCTCTAACCAGTCTGGCCAATGTGCGGCCACAGGACATAGGAATCTGGTATACCACAGCAACCTTATTTACACGGGACAAACTTGTTTTTATGATTAATTTTACAACCGCTTCTCTTGCGAATTCTATCTTTCTTATACAAAAATGCATAACCAACTCGCCCAAATTGCCATTCTACTTATAAGTAGGAGTTGAAGTTTTCAGTTTTTATTTTTTAATTTTGCCTGCTTTTTGTGTTTATTTTAGAATCAAACTCATTTTCTTACGAATATATTTTCAGCCCACTGTTTGATTTTTATTTGTAAAATATATTATGCCCCATGTGCAGTCAGTAGCGATATAACGTTTATCTTGCAATATCTTTTAATCTTTTACATAAGCAGTTGCTGTACCAGTAATTAGCACCCAAGTGGTTGTACTAAAAGGTAATTGTAGCAGAAAATAAATAACAGTCAGAACAAAAAAATGTCAAGGATATATGTATGATCTGGCTGTGAGGCAGAAACATAATCTCCTGTCTAGTTTTCAAAGCATAATCATAGTCTGTGTCGAATGAGACCACACATACGTCTGCATACTGACGGCAATGGACCTGCCACTTAACTGTCGCAGAAGCCAGAGGATGATGCTTTCGTGCTATTTATGCGCGGTTGTGAAATTGTGGCTGCTGGTAATACTACAAAAGCTGTCAAGGCCTGTACACAAAATGAAAAATGTTCTTAAGCAGACTGCATGTACCTAGGAGGTGGAACCTCCCTGTAATCATGGTATTGAATTCCAGAGATGCTGTTACCTCCATTCCTGGTTCCAACACATTTTCTCCTTTCGTAGACTAGTATAACAGGTACTGAATAGCCGCTAGTTTTACTGTGCATGCTAAAAATACTGGCCTTTTTTGGTCAAGGACAAATTCAGTGTACTGCTGTTGGGGTTTTTCGGCTTAAACTGAAAAAAGCGTTCAAAGGTGTAAAATGCTCAGAATTAAAGACCGGGTTGATGACTTCAACTAAAGAAATTTAGAGTGTGTAATTGATCAATCAAAATCAATATAAAAATATTAGGAAAAGGATCAAAGATGTCAAAATTTTCATAATCACACCCAATGCTTGATGATGCTAATTAAGAAAATTTAAAGTGTTGCGATCAATTAAATGAATAATTAAAAAAATGAAACATTGGAAAAACCGATAAAAGCGTGTCAAAACGTTATTGAAAGCCAATGTTTTTTATGTTACATATCTGTGTAAAAATAAAAAGGCAAACGATTGGAGGGTCTCTTAGATGTTTCTTAAGAGGAGAATGGCGAAAGCCTACCTTTCCTTTGTTATCTGCCGCCTCTCATCGTGTGCCTCTTATCGGCGTTGATTGCTGTGCTACATATTGATACGTGGCAAGGTTAGTCCACGAAGGTTAGTCCAAGATGATGCAGCACATAAGCACAGCAGCGTAAACCTTCTTCAAAACACCAAACGTTACTACCACTTTGTCTTGTTGTTGTTGTTGTTGTTGTCCTCTAATGTGATGGCACATACCCACACAGGGGGATCGGCTAAGAATTGGGGTGCAGAGATATTAGATTTTGAGATGTATAACTACATCGGAAAAATAAAAAAAATAAATGCTAGGGTATAGAAAAGGAAATGTAAATATGATAAACCAAAATATATAAGAGTAAATACTAATGCACGCAGTAGGAGAATAGTAAGATTTATATGTACAGATTAAAACTTCAAAGCATATTAGCCAGGTAGACGTTTTGTTTCTATTAAGAAGTTTTGAATAGCGTTAAAAACATACCTGTGGCTGTACCCAAGCATGGCGGCACCGAACGATAATAAAATTTGGCTGCTCAAATTAAGGCCCAGCTGTTGTAACGGCTTCTCTAAGTACCATTTTCTCATCATGGTAAAACGGCGGCAAAATATCAAGAAATGATCTATTGTTTCCGGTTCCCCGCAGAATGCGCAGACAGGAGAAAGCGCCAAACCAGACCTGTGCATATAGAAATTTAGGGGCGGAATACGACAGCGTAGCCTGGTTAGAGAGACCTCAGTCTGCCTTGATTGACATGATTTCCTATTCCAGGAATACTTGAGGTGCAGGTAGTCATCCGAGGATAAAATAGATCCAGACTGCGTGCTTAATAAGGCACGCCGCCGAAATCGTGCTGCTGTTATGTACGCTGTTGCCGGGAGGATGGGCAATACAGGGCCGTTCAGAGAATCTTTGGCTAGTCTGTCTGCAACTTCATTGGCTGTCACATTGCTTTGTCCTGGTACCCACACTATATGTATGAGGCTCAAATGTGAAGGAGCAATGAAAGAAAGGTGTTTAAAATTGGCGAGTCGATATTCGAAGAAAGTGACAAGCACAAAGAATAAGAGTCTGTAATTACAGCCACTGTTGAGTATGCTGGGTCTAGTTTGCGCAGAGCAAGCACCACCGCCAGCAACTCCGCCTGGAAAATTGGAGTAAAATCCGGAAGACGGAATGAAAAAGCCCAGTCTAAAAGCGGACAGTGTATTCCAACGCCGGCTTTTTCATTAAATTGAGAAGCATCCATTGCTATCGTTATGCTAATGGGAAGACTTTGTAAATGATCTTCTAATAATCCATTTAAAATGTGAGGTGATAAGTGTTTTGCATTATTTGGGAAAATGTCATCATAGACAATTTGAATCGACGATGCACTTACTTTTGTTGGAAGGATGTTAGAAAGGACTACGTGCAAAGGTTGTAACAGATTTTGCACTAGAATTACCTGCGGGGTATGAAACCGAGGCCATCCGACACCAAAAAAGGAGTCTGGCTCGCAACAGCCACAAATTTGGAGAGCCCAAGACATAATCTAAGCGCTTCCCGCTCTAAAAGAACAAGCGGACGAATTTTGTAAGCAGGTGAACCAGAAAATAACACAGATCCAAATTCTATAATTGGGCGGACATACATAACATAAATCATTAAAAATGCGTCTCGCCGCATCCCAGACCTTGGATTGCTTAACCTGCGCAACATACCCACAGCACGTGCCCCCTTCGCTGCAATATGTTCAGTGTGATCCCTCCATGCCAGATGGTCATCGTAAATCACTCCTAGATATTTCAAAGACTTAACTTGAGGAATCATTTCCTGCTTAAATGTTAGAGCAAGAGTTACCGGATCCTGAATTTTGAAAACAAGGAATGCGCACTTTTTAACATTTAATTTAAATCTTAAGTCACCTAACCAATTTTGAAGGGAGCTTAGGTACGATTGCAGGCGCCTGTTGAGGGATTGAATGTCAGGTGCAGCCGTAAAGAATGCGATGTCATCCGCATAGACATACGTGCGAACCTCCTGATGAGTGGGAATTGAACTCATTAAAATGTTAAAGAGCACGGGCGAGAGAACTGCCCCTTGAGGGACACCTCTGGTTTGTTGATATTTGCCAGAATGCACTCCATTCAATGAACAGTAAAATTGTCTGTTTTGTAGGAATATAGATATCCAATCAATTAAGTATTGTGGAAAACATAGCGATTCTAATCTGTGCAATAAAATTCGGGGCTCTACACTATCATAAGCCTTCTCTATATCTAGAGTCACCAATGCAGCATGCATTTTTTTGCGCCGCGCAAGAAGAATTCGACTCTCAAGGTCGGTATGTGCATTCCATATTGAAAATTTTTCTCTAAATCCGATTTGACAGGGACTAAGAATATTTTTTTGTTCGACAAACTCGGTAGCCCGTTTGAGTATGACACTTTCAATTAATTTTACCAAATTTTATGTTAAAGATATTGGTCTGATATTTTCCAAAGTATAGCCACCACCATTGTGTTTCCGTAAAGGAATCACTTTGGCTAGTTTCTAGTCACCAGGTATCCAAGAATGAATAATTGAGTAATTTACCAATTCTAACAAGGAATTTTGAGAGACTTCAAAGAGGATTTTTAACATTTTTGACGTTACTCCATCAGTGCCAGGCGCAGCAGTTGGCAACGTCATTACAATCGAAGAAAGCTGAGAAAAAGTAATTTTAGGGACATCCTTAACCGTATATACTGGGCCTACAAACAGGGTATTTGGAAAGTGTTGACAAAAAACGCTTTTCTAAACCTTTAGCGTTGTTTTCTACTGTTCTAAGAGCTTCTTTAGGAGTCGAAACACATGAGGGTAAATTTTCTGAGACAGAAATCTTTTTCAGCGATTTTAAAAACCTGAAAAGTGCACGTCGGTTATTAGATTGTGAACGGTAATTGAAATGCTCAGTATCATAATTATCTTTCGCTTGAGTGACTGTGCGTTTAAATGCAGCTGCAAAAAATTTATAATCATGCCAATTTTTGGGGCACTGGTTGTGAAGGAGCTTCTTCCATGCAGCCTTTCTTCTTCTATAATCGCGCGAACAATAATGCAGCTGCAAAAAATTTATAATCATGCCAATTTTTGGGGCACTGGTTGTGAAGGAGCTTCTTCCATGCAGCCTTTCTTCTTCTATAATCGCGCGAACAATCTGCATTCCACCATTTTGTTGATGTATTGCCTTTAGATGCACGTACTAAGAATTCACACTTCTTACGACAGGATGCAATAGCCTGGCATAATGATTGCGATTTTAACTCTTCCGTAGCCTCAACCACTGACTCAAGAGACGAAATCAAAAATGAGTGAAACTGGTTATAATTTACGTATGATCTCAACTGAGATGTCGGCAGAGTTAAGTGGCAGTTAACCTCAAAAACAATAGGTGTATGGTCGCTAGAGGTGCCACCATCAATTGTCGACCAATTTAGTATAGAAACACTAGTGCTGGAAAAAGTTATCACAGATTGACTGTGAGCACGTGCAAAAGTTGGTAAGCCAGAATTCATGCAGTGAAGGTTATTGTCTGAAAGCCAATCCCACAGACGCTTGCCGCAGGGATCCGTCTTGTAACCCCCCCGTACATGGTGCGAATTAAAATCTCCAGCCAAAATAACCGAATTTTGACAATTAACTAGAAGGTGGTCTAGAGATCTGGTGTCCTGAACACCATGATAAAAATAAACATTCGCTAATGTAAACGGACTGAACCCAGGAATTTCAAAATCTAGAGCCAATAATTCAGAATCTAAACTAGATTATTGAAAAGAAATCTTAGCCCTATGACAAAATTTTGAAGAAACTAGAATTAGTAACCCACCACCTCTTGACTGGCGATCTTGTCGGAATGATCGATAATTTTGTAAGTGAAAATGTTTTTCAGTTGTAAGCCAAGTTTCTGGTAAAACGATTATTACTGGATTATGTTTTAAAGAAAGATAAACTAAATCTGTAGTAGCTGAAAGAAGAGATCTACAGTTCCACTGAAGAACTTTTAACTTTCATATGGTTATGTAATTCGGGCAGCAGCAACAGCCTGCCCCAAAATGTTTTCCTTTGGTTTAGAGCCTAGCTGTTGTTTTTTTGATTTTGCTTGTGGGCGAGGTGATGACGTGTTTGACAACGGGGATCCACTGCGTTTTAGAATTCGCGTATCTGTCTCTCCCATATCTGCATCATAAGCCTCGTCTGACTTGTAATTTTGCATAGAGGATGCGGAAAGAGACTCATTTTGCGAACAAGACATTGCAGCTAATGAGTGCTGCACTGATAGTGAATGTCCAGGTGCCGTAGGAGAAACCATAGCAGTTTGCACAGTCTGAGAATTTTGAGCTGCTAGAACATTGGATATGCATTCTGTGACTGTTGTCACAATCCTATCCACCATTTTGGTCATGGTTGCTTCCACAGCAGTTATTATGGTTTTAGACATCGTGGTATCTAATTGTGCTCCTGAACGGGCCGACACACCTGCATACCCATGAGCTCTGTCTTTAATTTCCTGAATTGCCTCACGCCTCCAGCAACGTTTGCAGTCAATAATCTCCAGAATTTTCATTTCATGCGCTCTAGAGGGACATTCCAAAGAATTTGCTGAGTGAAGTCCGCCGCAAAGACAACATTTGACAATTTGATCAAAGCATAAGTGTGCTTTATGTGCTTCACCGCATTTGCAAAACCGCAAAGTGGATTTGCAACCGCCTGCAGTATGGCCATAACGCCAGTAGTTCTTGCACTGCTGAAGCTTTGATGGTAGGTGATCTACTCTGAATATTAAAGGCCACGCTTTAATCTCCGATGGACAGACTGTGCCTGCAAATGTAGCAATAACCGATTCTGTCGGCACGCGAACATTATACCTCCCGGCTACAGCGATAGACCGCAACAACGCCTGCCGCGGAAAGAAGGTCAAGGGTTTCTTGTGGACTTAATGAGGAATCTACACCTCGGACTAGACCTCTTGTGCAGGCCAGGTGTGAAGGGATAAAACTGCTTACCTGATGAGAGGCAAAAGTGGAGCATTTTAGCAGGTCCTTTATGCATGATAGGTCTGGCGAACGGCAAAGAATCCCGCCGCGACCAAATTGGCGCACCTCGGCTATTCCTTCGTAGAAGGAAGTTATTTCTTGAAGGGCAGCTCGAACAGCTCCTGGGTTGTTCATTTTAATGGTGCCCCCATCCTTAGGTACGAGTGCCACAGGGATGTTGCGGACACCGGAGCTCTGAAAAGCTTCCAAGGGCAGATCATCGGTCAGGAGGGAAGCCGACCAAGGGGAGCGCCCTTGGCCGGGGGACTGCGTCGATATTACCTTAAATTGACAATGTCACCGCGTGGGACCAGCAACCCAATACTTAGCCGATCGTCAAGGAGCAGAGGCGCTGTCACTGTTGCTGATCGTTGTCTTCTTCAACGTCCAGTGATGCAGGGCATAAATGTCACAATATAAATGATTTACAGGAAAGGAAAGGCGCCGTATCTCTTGTGCGACTGTACGAAGGAAAGGAAAATGCACGGGCCGGCTACTGGCTCTATAGCTGAATCACCTCTGCTGCCTGATTTATTTATTTATAGGAAGGGAAAGGCGCGGTAACTGTCTCACTTGTTTTCTGTGGACACCGCAACCGCGCCGTAAGGGAAGTGAGGAAGGTGGGAGTGAAAGTGGAAAGAGAGAAAGAGGAGCCATAGTGGAGGGCTACGGAGTAATTTCGACCACCTGGGGATCTTTAACGTGCGCTGACATCGCACAGCACACGGACGCCTCTTCGTTTCGCCTCCATCGAAATGCAGCCGCCGAGGTCGGGTTCGAACCCGGGTACTCCGGTACAGTGGTCGGGCGTCTTACCACTACACCACCCCGGCGGGGCTCACCTCTGCTGCCTCGTGCGGACATCTCCTGTTCTTTTATGCGAAGCATATTAACGTAGGTTTCGGGCCTTCGCGCGACGCCCGGCGGTGGCCACCATTGACCCTGAAGTGGGGTCACGTGACGTCATGTCACGTGATGACGTCACACCAGCTGCAGATGGGGGCCTCATCGCGCCGTCGGTCGCCTCCCGGCGGTGGCCACCATTGACCTTGAAGAGTTGTTTTTGTTGTTGAAAACTTTTATTGTCCAACAGAGAAGGACCACACTGCCTGGGCCGCTCTGTCTCACCCCCCTTTAAGGGGGAGGGGACTTAGCGGCCCAGCCGCACGGGATGGTCACATTAGATGCTGGCCGGTTTGGTTTCGCCGGCTGCCTCTGCTGCCAGTTGGACGGCGGTGAGTTGGAGCTCAGGGTCCGAGCTTCGCAATAAGGTTTCCCAGGCTTCCCTACTGCTAACGTTTTGCGCCCTGCCTGGGGAGTAAGCGCACTCCCAAATTATATGGTCGAGGGCTCCTCTCGCCCCACACTTTTAGAGCGCAGCTCTTTGGCGCCCGTTCCTGGGTTTCGCGGCGGCGTCGGCGTTGTCCCTCGTAACCAGCTCCACTTTCACTCCCACCTTCCTTCCTTCCCTTACGGCGCGGTTGCTGTGTCCACAGAAAACGAGTGAGACAGATACTGCGCCTTTCCATTCATGTGAACCAATTATGAAAGGCACGCTTCACAGCTCAAGTGGACTTTCACTCTCACCTTCCTTCCTCCCCTTACGGCGCGATTCAGATGTCCACAGAAACAAATGTGTCAGATACTGCGCATTTCCATTCATGTGAATCAACTTTGAAAGGCACGCTTCAGAGCTCAAGTGGACTTTCACTCTCACCTTCCTTCCTCCCCTTCCGGCGCGATTCAGGTGTCCACAGAAACAAGTGACCAACACTTCGCCTTTACATTTGTGTGAAACTATGGAAGGCACGCTTCACAGCTCAAGTGGAAGACGCGACCACAAATGGTGCACACTGCAAAGATAATTCATGAATAATGCGAGCGCCCACACCGAACTGCAAGGTAACATGTGCAGTAACCGAGAATTCACACACTCACAGAGAAAAGCATCATATTTTGATGTAGCTTGCTTATATACACCTAGTTCACCACGGTAAAAAAAAACAAAAAAACTTCGCTTTTCAAAATATGTCTCGAATGGCATCGTTCCAGCATTAAGCTCTTTGGCGCCTGTTCCTGGGTTTCGCGTCGCCATTGTCCCTCGTAACCAGTTGTCTGTAATTGTACATATATATTTTGCTCGAATTAGTTGCCTAAATCTATAGAAAAGCTGAAACAGCTGACGAGCTGCGCTCAAATTTCGCATTAGAAAGTACCGTAATCGTCATTTTTTTACATTTATCGTCATCGCAGTCCGATCGGATATGTTTATTTAGTACTGGGTTTGGGTATACTCCAGTCTGCAGGCGTCTGCACGCCATTGCCTGACCTCTATTTAACGCCGTGTTTGGTGGGGGAAAACGCCTCCGGCATTGCCTGTAGTGTTCTGTAATGTCTTGATACGAGATTAATCGCCCTTCTCTATTATGTTCTGCCTGAGCCGAGCCATCCTGTACAGCTCGTAGGTAGAGATCTCGAGCTGCACTGTGGGCACGACCTACTGTATTATACAGTAGGTCGTGACTGTGGGCCGCCTCGTTATCGCTGACAGATTCGTGCGCCGGGGTCCAGATGATGTTGATCGTCCTATCAATCACTCCTTGAGTTAAACGTTTGGTGGTGAGGGGGTTTACCCTCTCCCTACTGAAATTTTGGATTGCAGTTTTACTGTCGCTAATAATATATCTAGCTTTGGTGCCAACGCAAGCGATCGCTATCGCAGCTTCCTCCGCTGTCTCGGTTTCTTTCCTTAGTATGGTAGCCACCGTGATGAGGGTGCCTCCCCCATCTACCGCCGCTATGGTCATGTATCAACTGTGTCTGTTTCCTGCCGCATCTACGTAGGCAACTTAATTTGGGGGTTTGCTCCGATATATTGTTTCTATCACTTCCGCCCTTTTCTGTCGCCTTTCACTATTAAACTCAGGGTGCATGTTTTTGGGTAGGGGAGAGATTCTTAGGTGCGCCCTGATTTTCCTGTCAATGTCAACCCTTTCCTTTTGCCCCCTGTCTGTGGCTATTCCAAGGTTACTTAGCGTAGCTCTTCCCACTCGCGTCGTGCTGAGTCTTTCAAGTTGCGAGGTTTTAACCGCTTCCGTGATTTCTGAAATCGTATTGTGCAGTCCTAGGGCCAGTAGCTGCTCCGTCGATGTACATGTTGGGAGGCCTAGGGCCTTTTTAACGCATTTTCTGATGAGCGCGTCTATCTTTCTCCTCTCATCTGCCTTTAGGTTCAGATATGGCGTGGCGTAGCCCACTCTGCTAATGATGAAGGCTTGTACCAATCTCGGGAGGTTTTTTTCCTTGAGGCCGCCTCCGTTACGTGAGACCCTCCTGATGAGGTTTAATGTCTGGGTCGCGTGGTTTTCTAACTTTTTAATGGTGATCGTGTTCCTTCCGTGTGTTTGTAAGTGGAGTCCCAATATTCGTATTGTGTCTATTTTTGGTATCTCCCTTCCTTCCACGTACACCTGTGGGTCAGAGGGAGGTTTGTTCCTGAGTGCCTTGTCATTATACACGAAGATTTCTGATTTTTCAGGCGAACATTTAAGTCCTCTGTCCGCCGTGTACTTAGAGATGACATCTGCTGCCGCCTGCAGCGTTTCATTGATCTCTGCGTCGCTCCCTCTGTTGATCCAGAGATTGATGTCGGCCGTGTACAGGCTGTAATTTAAGTTGTAATTCCCAATTTTCCGCAATTCCTTCGGGAGCCCTCTCATGGCCATGTTGAAGAGGGTGGGTGACAGTACCGATCCCTGAGGTGTCCCCCTGTTACCTAGCCTGATCACTCCAGATTGTATTTCCTGGAAAGTTATAACCGCCGTGCGGTCCGTTAAGAAATTTCTGATATAGCGATAAGTTTTTAGCCCTATTCCTGCCTCCTGGAGCCCTTCCAAGATGGTTTCGTGCTTGACGTTGTCGAAGGCCCTTTTTAGGTCCAGTCCCATCATGACTTTCGCATCTTTGGTTCTGGAATTAATTATGTCTTGCTGCAGCCGCAGCATGACGTCCTGTGTGCTCAGATGGGGCCTGAAGCCATACATCTCGTCTGGCCATTTCTCTTTTTCTTCCATATAATTTGAAATTCTGGTCTGAATTATGTGTTCCATTAACTTTCCTACACATGACGTGAGCGATATAGGCCGGAGATTTTCCAGTGTCGGTTGCTTCCCGGGTTTTGGGATCAGGATCACGGTAGCCTCTTTCCACAGCGGTGGGATCTCCCCTTTTTCCCAGCATTTCTGCATGTAGCTGGTAAGGGCCTCTATCTAGTTGTCACCTAATTTCCTGAGCATCTTATTCTTGACTCCATCTGGCCCTGGAGCTGACTTGGTTTTGAGTTTTGCTATCTCCGCCCTTACTTCAGCTCTCGTGATGGGCGCATCTAACTTCTCATTTGGAATTCCCTGGTAGTCGGGTAGCTCTCTAATTTCGGTGTCCCCTATGTATGTCTCGACGAGTTTCTTCATGAATATGTCATCGTCCTGCTCTTCGCATGCGTGTCTAACCTTAGCCATTTTGACTCGTGCTTGTGTTTTGGACGTTTCAGGGTCTATTAAATGTCTTAGGATATTCCACGTCTGCGGGAGGTTCATATTCCTTTCCATGTCGCCACATTTGTTAGTCCAATTTTGTTCACATAGTTTAAAGGCGTAATCTTCTATTTCTTTGTTATGACGCGCCAGTCTTCTTCTGAGATTTTTGTTGTTTCTGCCTTGCCTTTTAAGTCGACGTTCCATGCCCTGTTTGGCCTCCCACATGTGTAGAAGTCGGGAATCCGCTATTTCCGGAGCTTTTTCCCCTTCTAGCGTCTTAGTTGTTTTCCTGGTGTCTTTCTTTACCGCTTCGCACCAGTCCTCTATATTTCCTATCTCTGTTAGGTCTCTGTTCCCCCTAATCTCTCTAAATCGGTCCCAGTCTGTGATTTTCGTCCGGAAACACTTTTTTCCTTTGACTTTACTCCTGATTTCAGCCGTGGTTTCCACTATTGAGTGGTCGCTTCCCAGGTTGAGTTCCGTATTTAGCCATTGCGTTGTTTCTACGTTTTTAATCAGGGTCAGGTCCGGTGAGGTATCGGCGGTAACGCTGTTCCCCGCCCGCGTGAGGTGTAATGGGTCAGTCAGCAATGTTATCCCCAGGTTATGCGTGTCCTCCCACAACTGTCTCCCCTTTGCGTCTTCCTTAGTGTACCCCCACTCCGGACGATGGGCGTTAAAGTCCCCCACTATAATTAGCGGCTGGTTCCCTGCTATCTTAAGTGCCTTGTTCATTATCGCCCTGAAGCGGACCTTCCGTTGTCTCGGTGGGCTGTAGATATTGAGTAGGAAAGTGTTTGATTCCTCCTTTTTTCCTGTTAGAATTTCTACAAAGACGTTTTCTATGACGTTGTCTTCTAATTCGTGTTGGATTGTTGCTATGTTTCTCTGCACCAGTGTTGTAACTCTCGATTTGTCCCCTTTCCCACTGTGGAAGGCGCGATACCCTTGCAATTTGGCCGGGCCGCCGGTCACCTGCAACGCTGATTCGCGGAGCGACAGCGTGCTCTGCAATACCGGTCGCTTGCGTCGATACCCGCGACAGTTCCACTGCCAAATTTGGATGAGATCACATGATGTGACGTCACGTGATGACGTCACACTGGCTGCGGATGGGGCCTCATATCGTGCCGTCGGACGTCGCCCGGCGGAGGCCTCCACGCTTCGGTTCGCGCCGTCGCGTGCGGCGGCGGCGGCGCCACCATCGCTGCATCACGTGACATGTGACGTCACGCCAGGGATGAAGCGGCGCGCGCCCGCCGTCGCCTCAGTCTCTGTGCCCGCAACCGCGCCAGCGTCTTTGCGCTGGGCGGGTATGCGTAAGTGACGTGCAAACCAAGAGTCATGCATTTACGGACCATAAGAGTGTGTTTGTTGGGCTGCAAAGAATAAAGTACGACGATTAACCTAAAACCACGTCTCCGTTACTTAGTCCCATCCACACTGAGGTAGCTGCTTACCATGCTTCGCATCCACTGGGCTTAACCTTGATAAGCCTCCAATTTTTTTATTTATTTCCTTTCTTCTCTATTTTCTCTTCTGTCCGCACGAGGCAGCAGAGGTGACCTCGTGCGGACAGAAGAGAAAATAGAGAAGAAAGGAAAAAGAACAGGGAGAAAAAGACGCGCGCCGCAACTACAGTGCCTAGAATATACTGGCAGTATATTTCTAGACACTATACCGCAACAACAGCCGTCGTCCACCACCGAAGCAGTGGCGGGTGCAATGACGGCCTACAACAGATAAAGATATTCTGTGACTGGCTAGCCCCTGCCGCGAGCGGCGTTGACCTACCGTCCCAGCCCCGTAGGGCCTGGAGAGTGAGTGAGTGAGAAGACTTTATTCACACCGACATGGACCTCAGGGCAGGGACTAAGCCAGGGGGAGGGTCTCATTGCCGGTTCTTTTGCACCGTGGCCGCAGAGAAGGTCTTGGAGTAAGCCTACTCCGCCAGACGTAGGACGATCTTTTGTTCATCCACATTTGGGCCGCGGATGTAGGACTCCCAGATAATTTTATGCCCCGCCGGGGTGGTGCAGTGGTAAGACGCCCGACTACTGTGCCGGAGTTCCCGGGATCGAATCCCAACCTCGGCGGCTGCGTTTCGATGGAGGCGAAACGAAGTGGCGTCCGTGTGCTGTGCGATGTCAGCGCACGTTAAAGATCCCCAGGTGGTCGAAATTACTCCGTAGCCCTCCACTACGGCCCCCCTTTCTCTCTATCCACTTTCACTCCCACCTTCATCCCTTCCCTTACGGCGCGGTTCAGGTGTCCACAGAGCAAGTGTGACAGATACTGCGCCTTTCCCTTCTTATGAACCAACCAACCAACCAGATAATTTTATCAAGGGGATCAGTTTCTTTAGCTCCCGGAGAATCGGGGCATTGCCAGATTAGGTGATTTTGACCCAGAGGCACGTTGCAGATTGCAAGCCTCTGGGTCCCCTGTACTGCCTGATTGATTTATAGGAAGGGAAAGGCGCGGTAACTTCCCCCACTTGTTTTCTGTGGACACCTCAACCGCGCCGTATGCGAAGAAGGGAAGGTGGGGGTGAAAGTGGAAAGAGAGAAGAGGAGCCGTAGTGGAGGGCTATGATGTAATTTCGACCACCTGGGGATATTTAACGTTCGCTGACATCGCACAGCACACGGACGCCTCTTCGTTTCGCCTCCATCGAAACGGGTCCCCTGTAAACCCATTGTGCAGAGTAACATGAGGAAAGAAATGATTGGCCTGAATTTTTCGCCAGGCCCTGCATTCTGAGGGTATTAGGGACCTATCTGGTGATGGATAGATCCTTCTGTTTAGTGTGGGTGAGTGAGAAGACTTTACACTGACATGGACCTCGGGGCAGGGGCTCAGCCAGTGGGAGGGTCTCTGCCGGCTCTCCTGCGCCGTGGCCGCAGGGAAGGTCTTGGAGTAAGCCTCCTCCGCCAGGCGTAAGACGATCTTTTGTTCATCCACATTTGGGCGGCGGATGTAGGACTCCCAGGTAATTTGATCAAGGGGATCAGTTTCTTTACCTCCCGGAGAATCGGGGCATTGCCAGATTAGGTGATTTTGACTCAGGGGTACGTTGGAGAGATTGCGAGCCTCTGGGTCTCCTGTCAACTCATGCAGAGTAACACGAGGAAAGAAACGATTGACCTGAATTTTTCGCCAGGCCCTGTATTTTGAGGGTATTAGGGACCTATCTGGTGGTGGATACATCCTTCTGTTTAGTCTGGGAGTCTCAGAGAGCTCCTTGTAGGTGATGAGGGGGTCTTTGTCTCCGGATAGCGGGGTCTATATGGCCGCTCGGGTGTATACATCTCGAGCGAGGCGATGGGCTACCCCTTTTAGTCACTGGCTTAGGACGGGTTGTCGCGAGTACGCCAGCGAGCGAGCGCGCGGCAACCGAAAGTTCGTCGAAGTGACGTATTTCTGGGCGGAGCTTTGAACTTGCTTGTATTCTTTTTTTATATATATAGCTCCCTTCGGCGTACGCTTTGAGAGGGAAAATTGGAAGGGTCATTTTTAATCGCCGATGTCTTCGGTGTTGCAGAAGCTAGATCGAAAATTTTTGCGGGAGAATGATGGGTGGTTCAACATTTATCAGTGTTATGGCGTTGTTTATCCTTCTTGGTGACCCATTTCAGTGGACCTTTAACGTGCAATCACATCGCACAGTACACAGGCGCCTTCCGTTTCGCTTTCACGTCCTAAACGCAACTGCCGAGGACGGGATCGAACCTGCGTCCTCGGGTTCAATAGTCGAGCACTGTAAGCACGGGGACACTTATATTTGTTTTGTAACAGCACGTTCAATCGCAGGTAGGTGTTCCCGTCGAACGTTCAACTTGTAAGCGAGTCTCTTGCGTCGTCTTCGTCGTTAGCACGCGCCTTTCGACATAGCGCTCGTCTTCCTTGCAACAGTCACCGAGCGTTGGTGCGACAATACAATTACCCCCGGGAAAAAAGGAGGCATCCTGCCGACTCATGGCGTCGACACAACAGGCGGGTAATAACAGGGCTTGAGGCAGTCAACGGGTCAACGTGCACGGTTTCACGCCCGCGGCGACGCATATCTGGTGTCAGTGCAAGCGGTTCTATAACGTAGTTCACCGGAGAGGTCTGGAAAATAACCCGATATGGACCATGGTATTTGGAAGCATGTTTGGTAGAGAGGCCGGAGGGGGTGGCAGGAATCCAAAGCCACACGAGGGAGTTTGTGGTGTAAGAAGGAGCTGGACAACTCAGTGCGCGAAGGAACTGCTGGTGACCCTGGTTCTGGGTTGTAAATGATCGGGCCGATCGGCGACATTCTTCTGCATATGCTGCCGCTTGAGAGACTGTGGTCGATTCGGAGGTGTCAGGGCGATAAGGGAGTAGTACCGTGCCCATAGTTTAGGTGGGTTCACGGCCGTATAGAAGGAAACGAGGGAAAAGCCGGTCGTGCTTTGAATGGCAGTATTGTAAGTGTACGGGACGAACAGGAAAAACCAGTCCCAGTTTGAATGGTCAGACGCGACAGCATGGCCATCATGTCATTCAAGGTGCGGCTAAAACGTTCCGTCATGCCTTTTGTCTGCGGATGGTAGGCCGAGGTAGAACGGTGGACAGTGCGGAACTGCTGAAGGGCTTCAACGGTCTCGGAAAGAAAAACACGGCTACGGTCACTGAGCAATTCTTTAGGTGAACCGTGGCGCAGAACGGAATGGTGCAGGACGAAAGACGCAACGTCTGGCGCCGATGCAGAAATTAAAGAGGATGTTTCTGCGTAGCGGGTAAGGTGGTCAACAGCCACGCTGACCCAACGGTTACCAGCTGGAGTGGCTGGCAGTGGCCCGTAAAGACCAATACCCATACGGTCGAATGGCCGGCTGGGGCAGACCAAGGGCTGCATCGGAACGGTGGAGTGGTGTGGAGGATTTTTGCGACGTTGGCATTCCTGGCATGCGCGGACGTAATGACGCACGAAGCGGTACCTACCCCGCCAGTAATAGCGGAGGCGAAGACAAGTGTAAATTTTCAACACTCCGGCGTGAGTACACTGAGGATCGGCGTGAAAAGCGGCGCATATTTCCGAACGGAGGTGCCGAGGAATGACAAGGAGCCACTTGCGTCCGTCGGAAAGATAATTTCGGCGGTAAAGCATGCCGTTACGAATGGCAAAATTACGAGCTTGGCGGCGAAGCGTTCGAGAAGTTGGGCGCATAGAAAGTGTAGATAAAAGGGGGAGAAGAGAAGCGATCCAAGGGTCTAGCCTTTGTCCATAGGCATGTCGGCAATTTCTAGTGAAGATGTGTCACCTACAATGATAGCTGTCGAGTCAGAGCCGCATTGAAGAGGTGACCTAGACAGGGCATCTGCATCAGAATGCTTACGGCCAGACCGGTAGGTGACCTGAATGTCGTACTCTTGTAAGCGGAGCGCCCAGCGAGCAAGGCGGCCGGATGGATCTCTAAGGGTGGACAACCAGCAGTGTGTGTGATGGTGCGTGACAATAGAGAAAGGATGATCGCAGAGATATGGGCGGAACTTCCCAGTGGCCCAAATAATGGCCAAGCACTCCTTTTCAGTTACAGAATAATTTTTTTCGTCCTTTGTTAAGGTGCGGCTGGCATAAGCAACAACATACTCTGGGTGGCCGGACTTTCGTTGTGCAAGAACAGCGCTGAGATCTACACGTCTACACCACTGGCATCAGTGTGAAGGTCGGTAGGCGCCGCAGGGTCAAAATGGCGGAGAATCGGAGGAGACACTAGAAGGCGCCGAAGCGTCGAAAAGCCCTCATCTCAGTCGGACGTCCAAGACAAAAGAATGGCGTCACCGGCAAGGAGCTCAGCTAGCGGCGAGATGATCCAAGCGAAATTGCGGACGAAGCGACGAAAATACGAGCACAGCCCGATAAAACTACGGAGCTCCTTTAGAGAAGTTGGACGTGGAAACTCAGGTACTGTTCGGAGTTTCGCAGGATCTGGACGAACACCTTTCGAAACAACTTGTCCCAATATAGGAAACTGGCGAGCCCCGAAGCAGCACTTTTTCAAGTTTAGTTGCAGGCCAGCGTCAGTCAAACACTTCAACACACGCTCGAGACGGCCCAAACGTGACGTAAAATCTTGTCAAAGCACGACAACATCGTTCAGGTAACAAAGACGTTCATGCCACTTGAGTCCGCACAGAATTGTGTTCATCATGCGTTCGAAGGTGGCCGGCGCGTTGCACAATCCAAACGGCATGATGTTAAATTCATAGAGGCTGTCAAGTGTTACAGAAGCGGTTTTTGGCCGATCGTCAGTTGTCATGGGTACCTCCCAGTAGCCCGAGCGCTGGTTCAGAGATGAAAAGAATTCGGCACCTTAAAGGCAATCGAGAGCGTCATCAATAAGTGGAAGGGGGCACACGTCTTTTCGCGTTATCTTGTTTAACCGCCGGTAATTAAACCAGAACCGGATACGGCCATCCTTTTTCCTCACGAGAATAACTGGAGAAGCCCAAGAGCTGTGCGAAGGCTGGATGACGCCGCGCTGAAGCATATAATTAACGTGCTCGGTAACAATTTGACGTCCTGCAGCCGATACGCGATAAGGGCACTGGCGTACTGGAGCGTGCGTACCGGTGTCGATGCAGTGAGTGACAAAGGATGTGCGCCCCAAAGATGTCTGAGGAAAGTCGAAGGAGGAACGGAAGCACAGAAGAAAGCTGACGAGCTGGTCGCGTTGATCTGCTGAAAGGCTGGCATCAAGACAGCCAGAAAGGCTGACGAGGAGTTTTCGTTGTGTACGTGTACATAAGCAGGGAAGTAAATAGTATCGAGGTGAAGGGGAGCTGTGTCTTCTGAGACGTCATATGTCATAGCGTCATCAAAGGACTGGACATGACCAAGACGTTCTCCACGAAGAAGCGTCGACGGACAAGGAAACGGGTTAGAGACGTACATGGCGCTGTAGCCACCGCAGAAGATCAGAAAGGCGAAAGGCATGACTAAGCAATGGCGACGATTAGCGGCATGAGTCGGAGTGAAAAGAATAGTCGAATCGGAAAAGCAGGCGCAGGAAACGGGCACGACGACGGTAGAGCAGGCGGGGGTGTCAGTATTTTCGGCAACGGTTATCGACGTGGAGCGGTGTGTCGGACGAGGCGGCACGTGAAAGCAGAGACAGTTCGATGCTGGCTCGGGCACAATCAATAATCGCATAATGACTGGTGAGAAAGTCGCAACCCAGAATCAGTTCGCGAGAGCAGTGAGACAGCACAAGAAATTCGGCAACGGACAAAACACCCTGAATGAAAATTCGAGCTGTGCACGCCGCAAGCGGTTGAATGCGATGTGAGCTGGCAGTTCGGAGAAAACATTTCCAAACAGGGGTCGTAACTTTACGAAGTCGGCGGCAAAGGTTAGCGCTTATAACAGACACAGCGGTGCCAGTGTCCACAAGCGCGAGAACTGCAACGCCATCAACAAACATTTCTATAACGTTGGCCGGGGAAGACGGAGAACTTGCACAAGTAGAAGAAAACGCAGTTCTTGTCTCCGGAACTGTTGCTATTAGTGTTCTTCCGGGCCAGCACAAGAACGACGGCGCAGCGGCGAGAGGGAACGACGGCGTGGAGACGGCGATTGGCGGAAGTATAATGGGAAGAGCGGTCAGGATAAAATGAGTCCGTAGAGGTGTCAGCAGTGACAGGGGGAGGGGAAGGTTCAACGTTGGAACTGTGGTTGGAACTGTACAGGCGGTGGCCATTGCAAGTACGATTGCGCGCGCTGGCGGCAAAGTCGGGCGACGTGGCCAGGAACGCCACATGAATAACAGATTGGGCGGTTGTCGGAGGTCCGCCATGGATTGTTGACCGGGCGTCGAGGAGGCAGATAAGGGCGGGGCGGAGGTGGTAGCGGTGGTAACGGCGCAGCATACGCGACAGGGCACGGTGGTGATCTGGCGGTGTCAGCGGCGTACGTTAGCGGGGCAGTCACCGGCGTAAGTTGAGAGCTTGGCGGTAAAATTTGTGCAATTTACTCCTGGATGGTGCGTCGAAGTGCAGGATCTAGCGATGGGGTGGTTGCGACAGAAGCAGGGAGGAGCGACAGTTGGCGAGCCACTTCCTCCCGTATAAAGGCCTTGATCGGAAGGAGGGGAGGCGGTTCAGAAGCGAGACCGCATGCTGTCGGAGGCGGGAATAACCGATCGTTCATGACAGAACGTCGAATAGAAGCTCGTTGCCTTTCGAGGACGTCGTAACTCTGACACAGCTGAACCACTTCGACGACGGTTTGCGGGCTTCTGGCCGTCAACATTTGAAAGGCATCGTCGGAGATTCCCTCCAGGATTTTGCTGATCTTGTCAGCTTCGGACGTAGAAGGATTAACACGTTTACAAAGATCCACAATGTCCTCTATGTAGCTGGTGAATGTTTCCTCAGGAAGCTGAGCGCGGGCTTCGAGGCGTTGTTCGGCGCGCAGTTTGCGCATGGCGGGGCACCCGAACACCTCGGAAAAGCTCGTTTTGAAGGCCGACCAGGTGGGCAGGTCGGGTTCGTGGTTGCGGAACCATAGATTGGCTACATCTGTCAGGTAAAAGAGGACGTTGGCTAACTTGGTAGTATCGTCCCACTTGTTGTAGGTGCTTATGCGTTCGTATGAGGATAGCCAATCATCCACATCCTGGTCATCTGCGCCACTGAAGAAGCTGGGGTCACGCTGGCGAAGTCCACCAGAGCACAGGATGGTAGGCGGAGCGGTGGGAGCAGTCGAGCATGGAGTAGCGGTCTGGCTTGTTGCCTCAGGCATAGCGGATGGCGGAGCAAGTGTGCAGCTGCGAAGCTCCAGCGTGAGAGGAGGGAACGAAGAGCGCGGTCTCCACCAAATGTAAGAGTACGTTCGATCCCAGGTTGGTGTTTCCGTCGAACGTTCACCTAGCAAGCTAGTCTCTCGCGTCGTCTCCTTTGTGTGTCATCTTCATTGTTAGCACGCGCTTTTCGGCATATGCTCGTCTTCTTTGCGACAGTCACCGAGCGTTGGTGCGACACTACAGTTTGAAGAATATCTGATGGCTGACGTACTGCAGACGTCCGATGAAAATCTAGTTCGGGACGCCCGCTGCCAACGGCACTTTTGGTGGACACAATAGATCGGATCTGCACGCATGTTCGGATATCAAGCTATCAAGAATTGAACTACGAAGTTCTATTAGTTGATCGAGTAGCATCACCGCAGAACAAATTTAGGAATAAAATTTCCGAGGTGGTGGTCGGAGAAGGTACTGTTTTGAAGTCGTCGTGCAACATTATTTCAGCTTATTTGAGTTTTTCTATGAGTAAAGTTAATGCAAATCTCATAAAAATTCATTATTTCAGCATGATGCCAGAAAATAATTAAAAATCAATCAAGTATTTCAGTCTGACCTGAAAAGCAATAATGGAGGAATCACCCGAATTTGACGCTGTAAATCTGACGCAGAAAGTTAATATGAAGATTTATTTTCCCAGGAGAATTTATGATGTCGCTTTGATGTAAGAGCACAGCAGACGTTCACTATCTGATTGATTTCTGTTTGGCCGCCATAATTGTTTCATAACGATATCAGAAAATAAAATTCGTTCTTTAGGCGCTGTTTCGTGCACATACCTTGATCTCCTCCGTGCGGTATGACAACGAAGTCGAAGTGGCGCCTCATAGCATGTCCATGCCGAGCCAAAGACTTCAGCGCTCTAACCGCCGGCGGGCTAGCTTTACTCCTATTTGAGCTTATAACGCCATTTTCCTTTCTGCGTCAGCGGTTCGCTTGAGCCAGACACTCTTGACTGTCTGCCTGCTACTTCCACCAGTCGGGAAACTGCCTATCTAGGCTCATTCTGACTTCCTGAAAAGAATGGAATTTGCTGTTTCCTGCAGTACGCTCAGGTAGATCGGCGATGGTTGCTAAGCAAGGAAAAAAAATACTTTTCGTTACGCTTACCTAGGTTGTTTTTTCCGTATAGCCTCGCGCGACTCCTGAGATAACTCAACAAAGTGAGAAAGTAAGCTTCTTTGAAGCTTATGAACCACCCTGTGCTCTTTTGTTTTCGTTTTTTTTTTTTTGTATATTTATCCCCAAACGCTTTCGAAGACGCATACAGAACGCAGCTTTTATTTTTACATTATCGATTGCATTTTTCTCGGCAGGGAGCAGGTTGAAAAGGCACCAAATATCCCAACGATTTCCAAAGAGGTGCACTCGCAGGCAAACGTCAAGGCGAGGCGGGAGAGGAAAAACCTGGTTACGGAAAAGGAATTCCTGAAGCGCCAAGCATGGCTCCTGGGAAACATTCCCGATGAGTTTGCGGGAATATTGGATCCGCACACTCGCCTCGGCTATTGGGGGAGGGAGGAAGTTTAGCAAAAAGAGATAGAGAGAAAGCGGCGGCTAAGGGAATGCACTTGCGACAACGTTGCGTTGTTTCTTTGTATAGCTATGCTGTTGCTTCTTTCATCCCTACGGAGTTTGTGAGGTCGGCCCTTGTTAATATTGCGCGGGATAGCGTACCAAGCCTCGGGTCACGGCGCGATGTCCGCAGTCACCTCAACGCGAAATGTGTTTATCGGACACTGGTTCTTCAAGTCGAAAGCTTGTACTACTGATACCTCGGATGACTACGAATGCTGCCTAATTCAATCTGTGGGGGTCAGGAGTCTTCAGTGTGAACAGTTCTGGGATCATTCTGACCATCGGAGTGTCACAGTGAATAACAGCGCCAAACGAACTTGCAATAGCCTGTTCACGTGGCAATGTCACACTGCTAAAGTAAAATGCAATATAAAACAGAATGCGTGCTTAATATCTTCAAGAAGAGTCCTATGGTATCACTCCTTGTAAGCGCATTCCCGGAGGCCTTTATATAAATGCTTCCTCGACAGAGTGGGAAAGTTCTGAAGAGGGCATCTTGCTAAAATTCACTCATTAATGTTGCATTATCACTCAGGAGAGCCAGGAAAGGACAGGGCCATAGAAAAAAGCATACGCATACATTAGCGATGCATCCTTCCAGTTCTCCCGCCTGGTCTTCGCTCTGTTACGTTAGGAAATTACACACGCAAAAAAAAAAAAAAAAACAGAACAACAGTATGTTTTAACATTTTGATGTTTACAAATATGGAGTGGAAATATCTAATATTGTACCATTTAAAAACGCCTGAAAGGTTCTGTCATTTATACGTCTCCCTTGAAACATTAAGCATACTGATGAGTTGTTCATGCACGTTTTTTTTTTGACATCGATAAAAATTTGAGGACGATTCTTGCCTAAAATATTCAGCCTGCAGAATGATTCCTTGCTACTTTTACGAAAAAAGAAACTATTTTATGCATACCAGAATAAAAGGTAAGCTGTAATAAATACCAAAACTGTGTAAAGCTAAATTAAATACTCCTTTGTTTATCGAACACGAAGGTATTTGAATATCTCGCGCTTTTTGTCAATGGCGCCCAACAACGCTTACTAAACCTATTATCTGCCCGATTCCGAAGCTATCTTAAAATTTGAGGCGTTTTGTCACCAAAATTGCGTGGTGCAGGCATCTGCATGCAAATAAAAAGCTTCGATCACAGCTCGTTTGCAGCGAACGCGAGACACAGTGGAGCGGCAACGACGAATTGGTGGTGAGGCGAGCAGCCGCCGTTTCACCGGGCACCGCCATCTTTTCCTTAATGCGATGCGACCTAGTTTACATGCCCGTTGGAAGTCGACTTACCCCTCTCAATCTAGCCCTGCCTGGCGCATTAATGCGAAGCGCTTTCCTAGCGCATTACCCCTGTTTATATGAATGCGATGCGCTAGGAACCCGGTGCGATGCGATGCGATGCGATCATGTAAACACGGCTACTAGGGTACATCTGTCTCTCTTTCGCTCCCACCTTCTTCCCTTCCCTATACGGCGCGGCTCAGATGTGCAGCGATAAGCGGGAAAGATGTTTCACTTTTCCTTCTATATAAGCCCATTTGCTAGTCACGCTGAGTTTACCAGGCGCTCATGAACTGTGCATTGTCAGCGCACGTTGAAGAACCCCAGGTGGTCGAAATTTCCGGGGCCCTCTACTATGACCTTTAGTTGGTTTGCTTTTAGGGAAAAAAAAAAAAAGCGCAGTATCTGCCTCACTTCTCGATTGATGTCTACACGAAGCGGGCAAACGTTAGACGATTTTGCTAGGCTCTAAACCTTCGAATGTTCGTGATATAATACAAGAAGTTGCTACTAAGGTAGTTCCAAAGCAAAAGAAATGCAAGAAAGCAAACTGGTTATCTGAAGAGGCTTTGCAAATAGCTGAGAAAAGGAGGATGGCAAAAGTTATGGGGGAAAGAGAAAGATACAAGGTTCTCAATGCGGATTTTCAGAAAATAGCAAGGAGAGATAAGAATGCCTTCCTGAACATACAGTGCCAAGCAGTTGAGGACAACAGCCATTTAAGGAACACAAGAGCTCTGTATAAGACAATCAAAGATATCAAAGGAAGCTTCTGTGCTAAGCTGGGCGTGGTAAAGAACAAACGAGGCAAGGACCTCACTGAAGCCTCAAAGATAAATAAGAGGTGGCAGGAATACACACAAGAACTGTACAAGAAGGACCCGAATGGGCAAACCCAACATAAGATGGTTGTGATTACTGATCTCGAGCCGGGCATCCTGAAGAGTGAAGTTGAATGGGCCTTAGCCAGCCTTGCTAAGAACAAAGCTAGCGGAATTGATGACATTCCAGCTGAGTTGCTTCGAAACCTCAACGATGACGCTGTTAACATTCTGCATACATTATGTCAGAAGATTTGGACAACCCTGCAGTGGCCACGGGATTGGAGGAGGTCAGTTTACATCCCCATTCCAAAGAAAGGCAGTGCCAAAGATTGTTCCAACTATACCGCACGATCGCGCTTATTTCGCATGCTAGCAAGATGATGTTGAAAATCCTCCAAGGTAGGCTGCAGCAGTATGTGGATCGGGAGCTTCCGGACATGCAAGCTGGGTTTTGCAAGGGCAGAGGAACTAGAGACCAAATTGCCAACCTTCGCTGGATCATGGAAAAAGCAAGAGAGTTCCAGAAACCCATCTACTTCTGCTTTATTGATTATGCGAAAGCGTTTGACTGCGTAGATCACTGCAGATTGTGGCAAGCTCTCCAAGAGATGGGAGTTCCAATTCACCTCATCTGTCTCCTTAGGAACCTGTATGAAGGACAAGAGGCCACAGTCAGAACTGGGAATGGTCTTACTGATTGGTTTCCGATTGAGAAAGGAGTGAGGCAAGGCTGCATACTGTCGCCCTGCCTATTTAACCTATATGCAGAGTGCATCATGAGGAAGGCCGGTCTGGACGAGTCTTCAGCTGGAGTGAAGATTGCTGGAAAACATATCAATAACCTTAGATATGCGGATGATACCACTTTAATGGCAGAAAGTGAAGTGGAACTCAAGAGACTTCTGATGCGCGTACAAGACGAGAGTGAGAAGTTGGGCTTAAACTGAACATTAAAAAGACAAATATCATGGCGTCTTGCCCTATCAAGTCCTGGAGCATCAATGGACAAGAAGTGGAAGCTGTGACAGATTTTCTCTTCTTGGGCTCCAAGATTACCTCGGAAGGAGACTGCAGCCATGAAATTAGGAGACGCCTGCTTTTGGGAAAGAGAGCAATGGTTAGCCTTGACCGCCTAGTAAAGAGCAGATACATTAGTCTGCCAACCAAGATCCGCATAACTCGTGCTATGGTCTTTCCAGTTGTGATGTATGGATGCGAGAGTTGGACTGTGAAAAAGGCTGACCGCCGAAGAATTAACGCGTTTGAATTGTGGTGCTGGCGAAGACTCTTGAGAGTTCCTTGGACTGCCAGAAGATCAAATCAGTCGATATTGTCGACCATAAACCCTGACTGCTCATTGGAGGGTCAAATTCTAAAGTTAAAGCTCAGCTACCTAGGTCATCTGATGAGAAGAGAGGAGTCGCTGGAGAAAGATTTGATGTTGGGAAATGTTGAGGGTCGCTGGAGAAGGGGTAGGCAGCGAACGCGATGGTTAGATGGCATCCTCGAGGCACTGCAGATGAAGTTATGTGATGTTAGGAAGATAGTGAGAGACCGGAAAGCGTGGCGTAACATGGTCCATAAGGTCACGAAGAGTCGGACACGACTGAACGACTGAATGAACTGAACTGAAACCTTCGAATTAATGCTTTCGCTCTAAAAGCAAAAACGGCACCGACCTGGCACCCTACAGGAGTGGATCGGACCTACTCCGCCTGTGGCGAGCTTTTCAAAGAAGGACTGGTCGGTTTTCTTTTTTTCTTTTTGCAGAACCAACCTCGAGGCCACCCAGCGTCGAGGAAGAAGATGAAAGCGGTCCCTCCCTTCCACCTACACAAAGCACGTCATACCTGCCGCAAGGTTAGACCTATTCAACGCAGAAATAAAGACGAACTAAAAAAAAATACGCTGTCCGCACATATTTGTTGCATCATGTCGTGTTTGATCTCCTGCGTAATCTTCCCAGTGATATATGTGGCATTCCCTGCGTTATGAGCCAATAACGATCAGTCCGCATTAATAGTTCGTAAGAAGCAGTTTGACAATCTAGCTTTGCAAGTGCTTGTACCTTTTCAAGCATGTTGATTAGACCTTTGGTGCGACGCATTCTTTGGTACATCGAGGGAGAACCAGTCTAAATTATACGTTCACGAACATGGTTTTCCGGTAAGCGCGCAACAAAATGTCGATTTGTCAAAAGCCGCCGGTGGCACTAAGTGAACCATCCCGGAATCGCAGTTAACTTCAATACGCGCGCCAGAATGCGGATACTAAGCCTTCTGCAACTCTGCGTTTCCTAACCCGGCAGATCAACGTCGGGCTTGTGTCGCTATAGCGCTTGACTCGTTCGATCTGTCGCCGTTGTTATCACGTTTCTATTGGAGTGCGCACCTGTTCCAGCATTTCTTGTAACTAGGAACCGCGGCATGCCCAGACAGATGGAATCGGTGAATGCGACCATGCTTTCCAAGGGAGAGCAAAAAGTCGGTAGGAAAGAAACGAGTTGAAAAAGAAATAACTAGACCTCCGCCCCGCAGGAGTGCTCGAGTCGACGAGAAAGAAAGAACTTGTCGGCTGACAGCTCGGGCCCGTCGGGCTCTCTGGGCCCCCGGCGTCAACTGTTAGTGGCGGCCGCGACACACTGGTTCCACTGCTTCCTCTTCCTTAGCGGCGGCTTCTCTCCTCCCTTGAGAGAAGAGCGCGCGCCGACATTTTAATCTCTAGGATACCGCCTCGGGGCGCTGCTGCTCGCTCTCTCCGCCGGCGCACCGATGCCTCCCATGTCTGTTTTCCTTCCCTTACATTATCCCATCTTTCTAGCGGTGCTCCGCTCTCCCGATACGATTACAGTAAAGCTCTACTCGGGGCGCTTCGAAGCTTGCCGCGCGCAAAAGGCGTACATTTGAGATTAACTTCTTTTCTCTAAGTGTGACAGGTTCCTGACCGTTTTCGCTTAAAAGAAAAAAGAAAGAAATAAAAAAATCAATGCGTGTTTGGGGGGAGGGAGGGGGGGGGGGGAGGAGTTAGGAGGAGGAAAGAGGAACGAAAGGAGTTGAAAACGTGGGCTACCTCGGGGTCATTTAATATTCAGGATACCCCACCACCATCGGCGCGCACTTCCTTCGCTACTCTGAAATTATGCTTTTTCGGCGCCGGTAATTACGGTGAAAAGTCACATGATTAAGAAAAGGAAACGTCTCATTCCCTCATCGGCAAGACCGTCGTCTGCGGCCGCGGAATTTCCTTGGGCTCTTCGGGTTTCCATAACTGTGCAAACTATTCGAAAGACTGTGACTCGCCTAGATTTGTTAAGTGCAGTCGAATTACAGTATAGGATTGCCTACTGTTAGTTGATTTCTGTGAGAAATGCATTTTATTTTTTTCTCTTTTAGTTTCACCGAAACGGCTTTCTCGGCTGTCAGCCATTGTAGACCAAGATCCTTGGTTATCAATGGGTTTACGTGTAAGAAAAATCATGATCTTATGCGTGAGCGGGTGTCCAAATTAACTGAGGTGTCCTATTCAGCGTTCTTTAGGGGGAGGATTTTGGCCGCCTCCGGCGATATCATCTCCTTTCCAAAATTTTGAATGGCAGTTTTGCTTTCGTAGTTATGAACTTGGCTTCCGTTCCTACGCAAGCTAGCGCTATCGCAACTTCCTCCGCGTCTCTATGTTGCGGCCTCTGATGGCTGCCGCGGAAACGCGGCGTCCCTCGGCCATCGACTACCGAAGCTACCGCCGCACCTGTTTGCCACTTGCCGCTTTAACATAGACTACTTCCTTCTCTTCCATGTTCTTTAACCGTCGCTCTAAAGCTTAGGCTCGTTTGGCCCTTGAGGACGCCCATTTCCGATGGAAATAAAAGTTGTGCAACCAACCAACGATCTTATGCATGGTGGCGCGTGCAAGAAACTAATGTGGCTTCCTAGTAAACCAAGTGGCTATACAATGCTGCGAAAGTTGGATTTACATTGCATGACGGCACCCAGAGGACACATGATGAAGTACCGCGATGGCTGAAGAACTAAAGCAATCACTGGAGCTTCATTTTTTGGGGTCAGAAACAACGATGTGTTTCTATCCTGTAGGTAAGTAACACGTCAGAAGTATTGATAAGCAGTTGAGTTGTACATGACAGGATTTAATTCCGTGAAAATCACTGCCCTTTAGAAAATGCAAGGATCATGTATGCTGTCGACTGTATAGTTAGTCGCTCTGCGTTGTCTAACCTAGGGCGACTGTGCACACGTCACGTCTTTGAAAGGCAAGTTTTTTCAAGGACGATAATTCCAGCTTTCCTCCGATGGCCGCAGGCAACCTAAAGGGGCACTTCGTTCGGCTGGAGCGAATGGTCCCGATATCGACGGCCGGTGTGGCGGCACTTCCGCCTTTGGGGTTCGCCACGCGTGATGCTAGATATGCAGGCCACTGCCGTATTTAGAGTTGTGGAATTTGACAATGCATTACGAAGGAATAAACTTCGGCAGTTAATTACTTTAGTAAGCGACAGCTTATACAGCTCGTTCGGCCGAAGACCCGTCCGCGTCGTAGTAGTAGTAGCTTTAGTTGTCGGCACTGCCTGTCGGAAATAATCGGGGGCTGCGTAAAAAACAAATATCGTGGTAACTTGTGCTTCTACTGACGATTACTTACTGATGTTTGATAGGCGATGGCGAGGTAATGATATCATTGTAATTATTTGATTAATTGCTAAAATAAATGAAACAGTGGGTAAAGGGGGTTCCAAGATGTCAAAATGCTCAGAATGAAAAGCCAATACCTGATGATGCTAACTAAAAACAGTGTGCAATTGATAAATAATTAAATTATTAAATAATTAATTAATTAATATTGAACAATGAGTAAAAAGTAGGCTTCAAATGCGTAAAATTCACCAGAATCAAAAGCCAATGCTTCCTGATGCTAATTAAGAAATTGTGAGTAATTTATCAACAGAGTGATCTGCATAAATTTGAAAGATTTCTGGATAAGCATCCGCTTGAAACTGCCATTTGATGCTTGACTGAATGTACCGCTTGATGCTGATGTATTCAGTGCTTGTGCATAATGCTGTTTTTCTATGGTTTTTGCCCCGCCGGGGGGGTGCAGTGGTAAGACGCCCGACTACTGTGCCGGAGTACCCGGGTTCGAACCCGACCTCGGCGGCTGCGTTTCGATGGAGGCGAAACGAAGAGGCGTCCGTGTGCTGTGCAATATCAGCGCACGTTAAAGATCCCCAGGTGGTCGAAATTACTCCGTAGCTCTCCACTACGGCTCCTCTTTCTCTCTTTCCACTTTCACTCCCGATTCCTCCCTTCCCTTACGGCGCGGTTGAGGTGTCCACAGAAAACAAGTGAGACAGTTACCGCTCCTTTCCCTTCCTATAAATTAATCAATCTATGATGTTTTTCGTACCCTCTCTGTAAAGACCCTCGTTTGAGAGTTGACAGTGTCGATACTCCCTCTGCCGACCAAAAAACATGCATTCAGAACACGATACCGGGAAAAGAGAGCTCAAATGCTCAGTAGGAAACTTACACGCCTACCGATTGAGGGAGCAGCCTTCGCTGATGCTGCCGCAGGGACAAGCCTCTTCATGGCTGCAGCGGTAACGAGCAGGGCGGGGGTGGACCTATGATCGCGGTCACTCTGAAAACTACATCTCCGGAGATATCTAAGGAAGTGGCTGTAGCTCTGGCCTGCGCCCAGACGAAGGAGCGTTTCGTGGACTCTCATAAAATGAACAACTGATGTGGACTCCGGCGCACACTGACGTTGTTGTCGTGGCTGCAAAAAGAAGGAAAAAAAAAAAATGCACGGGCCTGCTACTGGCTCTGCAGCTGAGCCACCTTTAGAAATTGGTTCACAGGAAGGGAAAGGCTGCTGCCTCGTGCGGACAGAAGAGAGGAAGGGTGGCAATTCCTGTCCCTACAGGGCTGGGACGGTAGGTCAACACCGCTGGCTGCGGCGGCTAGCCAGCCACCGAATTTTTCTGTTGTAGGCCGTCTTTGCACCCGCCACCGCTTAGGTGATGGACGACGGCTTTCATTGCGGCACGCGTCTTTCTCTCCCTCTTATTTTTCTTTATTTCTCTTTGTCCACACGAGGCAGCGGAGGTGGCAGCTACAGAGCCAGTAGCAGGCCCATGCATTTTCTTTTCTTTCTATAGTTGGTTCACAGGAAGGGAAAGGCGCGGTAACTGTCTTACTTTTTTTTCTGTGGACACCGCAACCGCGCCGTAAGGGAAGGGAAGAAGGTGGGAGTGAAAGTGAAAAGAGAGAAAGATGGGACGTAGTGGAGGGCTACGGAGTAATTTCGACCACCTGGGGATCTTTAACGTGCGCTGACATCGCACAGAACACGGACGCCTCTTCGTTTCGCCTCCACCGAAACGCAGCCGCCAAGGTCGGGTTCGTAGAGAAGAAAGAAAAAGGAGGGGGAGAAAAAATCGCGCGCCGCCACAGCCGTCGTCCACAACCTAAGCGGTGGCGGGTGCAATGACGGCCTACAACAGATAAAAAAAAATTTCAGTGGCTGGCTAGCCCCCGCCGCAAGCGGCGTCGACCTACTAGTCCCAGCCCCATAGGGCCGGAACAGCCACCCTTCACCACCTCCACTCTTCCGACGTTCTCGGCTGTGAATCCGCCCATGTCCTGGCTTTCTACCACCGATCCGGCCGCAGAGGGAGAGTGGGGGCTTGGAGCGTGGAGCGTGGAGCGTGCCCAATCTTGCAGTGAAGTGGCGTCCGTGTGGCGTGATTCCGTTCTCTCAACGGTATGGATGGATGGATGGATGGATGGAATATAGGAGCGTCCCCTTTGAAACGGGGTGGTAGCAGTAGCTATCATGCTCATTTTTCTACCTATATCTAATTATTGATTTAGATTGGTTAACTAAACCATCATTCTATTTATTAAATTTTTGTTTCTACATCAGTAACATTATGTCACTGCTCTGCTTTTAAGCCACCAATCTTCCAGTCGTTTTTTGCTAGTTTCCACCGCCGGCTTATTCACCCGGCCACTGGTATCTCTAAACCCCAGAGCTTCAGGAACAGTGACTGCGCCTGCATCAACTTTCGGAGGGATACCATCAAGTATAATATGGTCATTCGTTTCACTGGAGTTGCCACATACAGCACATGCGTCATTTCCATTGTTAAATTTCTTTTTGTAGCTGCGTGTTCTAAGGCATCCTGATCTAGCTTCAAAAAGTAGGGCACTGCCTCGAGTTATCAAAGAAATCTTCCTTCCCGATCTGCATTTTCCACTTTCGGTATAATTCCACACTCTGTTTCTTTTCCATCGAATTTTTCGAATTTTTACCTTCTGTGCTTTTCACCTTTTGCTTAATGCTCTTTATTTCTCCGTCCTTGTGACTAGCATACTTACTAGTTAGTTTCCTAGTTGTTTTCCTCCATTGTGAGTCAACGCTTTTTGAGTACAGGTATTTAAATCCTTTAGCTGCCCATCTGTTAGTGTCCGATTTCTTCAGGCGTTCCTCATATAATATTTTACTCTGAGCTTCCCGTACTTCGAAAGATGCCCAGCCCATATCTCCCTGTTCCGCCTCATTTATGGTTTTGTCGTGGGCACCTAGTGCTAATCGTCCAACTGATCTCTGATTTATTTCTAATATAGACTGTACCTCTGATTTTAAGCACAAAACCGCATTTCCGAAAGTAAGTCCGGGCACCATAATTCCTTTCCAAATACCCCTCAAAACCTCATACCTGTTGTATCCCCACAATGCCCTATGCTTCATTATCCCGGCATTCCTTCGCCCTTTGGCCTTAAGTGATTGCTCATGCTTTCCAATGTATGCCAATCCTTCGTTTACCCATACCCCAGATATTTATATTCTGCTACTCTGTGTATTTCATGGCCTTGTATTCTAAGACCCTGATCAGTTGAGCCGTTGAAAATCATCAGACCCAATTTCGACCACCTGGGATTCTTTAACGTGCATTGGCATCGCACAGCACACGGGCGCCTTGCTTTTCGCCTCCATCGAAAAGCGGCCGCCGAGATCGGGATTCGATCCCGCGTCCTTGGGCACTAGAGTCAGTGACTCTATTGGGCACAGTAGTCGAGCTCTGTAACCACTGCACCACCGCGGCGGGCCTGAAAGGCATTCGAATGAGGTTTGATATACGTTCGTCCATACCGTGAAATCATTTGCTAAGGAACTCAGTGGAACGGTGGAATGCGGTAAGCTTATACCTATTTGTCGATGCTCAGACTGGTGGGGATGACCGACGCCCAGTGATCAAATTTTTTTTGAGGTCAGTGCAGAATCTGCTCTGCAGGGCACCTAAACCACGCTGTAATGGAAGGGAGAAAGGCAGGAATGAAAGTACAGAGAGATAAAGAGGATGATGATGGTGAATCAACATTTATTGGGCCAGAAATAAATCTGTGGTGCCCGCACGCACCAGACGGAGTGGTTCCCTGGTTGCGGGACCTATACATGTTGCCAGCAGCCCCTGGGCCTGTCCGTCAGTGCGAGCTGAATCGACAGGGTGGGGCTGCGTAACAAGGTCTCCCATCGCTCAAGGGGTTAGGGATAGGGGTATTGGCGAGGGGGGGGGGGATCTTGAGTTCTGTACATTCTTCCAAAATGTGCGGCAGGGTGCCCTTTTCTCTTTTGCAAAAAGGACAGAGCATATCGTGTTCCGCAGGGTGCATGTGGTTCATCAGCACGGGGTGCGCAAGCGATCCCGCCTGCGCTCGACGCAGGATCGTTTGTTGTTGCCTGGTGAGTTTGGGTTGCAGCTTTGGCAGTCTGCCCCTTTCCTCTCGGTACATCCGGGTAATGCCCCGAAAGCTACTAACCGGGTGCGCTAGCTATTCCGGCTCGTGCTGGGCCCGGTTGACATTTCTCGGGCATGTAGAAGGCGATGGTATTGCCTGCTACCTGTGAGTGAGCCTGGACCCACTCGAGCTCTATGACTTTCCGGTGACTGGCACGGATAGAAGGCTCGGACAGCGGAGATTACCTCCTGCGGAAGCTTCCGTAGGCTCTTTGAGTCGGTGACCACTGTGTCCACGCTCGGCTGTGCGAGTGCGGGGTCCACGGTCGCTTCTTCGGCAGCTGCGGGGTCTGTTGTCTTCACTGACGCGCTGACGAACTTCAACGTGCACAGACATCGCACAGCAAACGGATGCGTCTCCGTTTCGCCTCCAGAACGTAGCCCATGTGAGGTACTCCCCTGATGGGGCTGGGACAGGTAGGTCACCGCCGCTCGCGGCGGGGGCTTGCCTGCCCCGAATTTTTATCTGTTGTAGGCCGTCATTGCACCCGCCACCGCTTCGATGGTGGACGACGGCTGTTGTTGCGGCGCGCGTCTTTTTCCCCCTCTTCCTTTTCTTTCTTCTCTATTTTCTCTTCTGTCTGCACGAGGCAGCGGAGGGCCCCGCCGGGGTGGTACAGTGGTAAGACGCCCGACAACTGTGCCGGAGTACCCGGGTTCGAACCCGACCTCGGCGGCTGCGTTTCGATGGAGGCGAAACGAAGAGGCGTCCGTGTGCTGTGCGATGTCAGCGCACGTTAAAGATCCCCAGGTGGTCGAAATTACTCCGTAGCCCTTCACTACGGCTCCTCTTTCTCTCTTTCCACTTTCACTCCCACCTTAACTTCCTTCCCTTACGGCGCGGTTGCGGTGTCCACAGAAAACATGAGACAGTTACCGCGTCTTTCCCTTCCTATAAATAAATCAGGCAGCGGAGGTGGCTCAGCTACAGAGCCAGTACCAGGCCCTTGCATTTTCTTTTTTGCTTCTTCCTACAGCCACAACAACAACAACGTAGCCCAGGTGGTTGAAATTTCACCGTAGACCTCCACTACGGCTCCTCTTTTTTTCTCTTTCTCTCGCTCCGTTTTCATTTCCACCTTCCTCCCTTTCCTTACGGCGCGGTTAAGGTGTGCACATAAGTATGGCAGATACAGCGCCTTCCTTTTCCTTTCCTGTGAACCAATTTATTTATTATTAGAAATGTGTAAGCTTCGCGTTGCTGTGTTGTCAGCGAGATATGTTAGCGGGATCCCGCGAGTGACATATTCCTTTCCTTTCCTGTAAACCAATTATAGAATGTCGGGGAACTTTGATGCGTTCAAAGGAACGACAAGGGGCGTTCCGCTGAGACACGTGACCGAAAGCTGAGTATCTAAACCGGAAGTTGGCTGACGGCCTTCTTGGCTCCTTATTACACACCTAATTGACTCTAACTAATTACTTAATTAACTCACATAAACGATTTTGTCACTTTCATACCTTTCGTTGACGCTCTATCTGATGGTACAATGTTTTTCCGATATATCAACTAGTTGAAGAGGCGTGGTCCAAATTAAGCCGTAGCCCTCCACTACGGCTCCTGTCTCTCTCTTTCTATTTTGACTCCCACCTCCCTCTCTCCCTCCCCCTACGGCGCGGTTCAGGTGTCCACAGACACGTGTGACAGATACTGCGCCTTTCCCTTCCTGTGAACCAATTATTATTATTATTAGAAGAGGCGTCCGGGTGCTGTGCGATGTCAGCGTTGTTGTTATTGTTGTTGTTTCTGTAGGAAGAAAGAAAAGAAAATGCACGGGCCTGCTACTGGCTCTGTAGCTCAGCCACTTACGCTGCCTCGTGCGGACAGAAGAGAAAATAGACAAGAAAAAAGAAGTGGGAGAGAAAGACGCGCGCCGCAACAACGGCCGTCGTCCACCACCACTGAAGCGGTGGCGGGTGCAATGACGGCCTACAACAGATAAAAATTCAGTGACAGGGAAGCCCCTATCACAAGCGGCGGTGACCCTCCTGTCCCAGCCCCATCCATGTCAGCGCACGTTAAAGATTCCCAGGTTGTCGAAATTTCTCCGTAGCCCTCCACTACGGCTCCTCTTTCTCTCTATCCACTTTCACTCCCACCTTCCTCCCTTCCCTTACGGCGCAGTTGAGGTGTCCGTAGAAAACATGTGAGACAGTTACCGCGCCATTTCCCTTCCTATAAATAAATAAATAAATAAATAAATAAATAAATAAATAAATAAATAAATAAATAAATAAATAAATCAGTTTTTCCCTCTTTTGCAGCTCCGACAACGTCGCGCCCATGCGAAACCTGCCTACATACGCATTGTATGGCTTACGGACGTCTTATTGCTTACGCGTGTCCTTAGCGATTCACTTTGTGTATATCGATCAAATGGCGAAAGAAAGGTTTCACCACGGTCGCAATAATAATAATAATAATAATAATAATAATAATAATAATAATAATAATAATAATAATAATAATAATAATAATAATAATAATAATAATAATAATAATAATAATAGGTTCACAGGAAGGGAGAGGCGCAGTATTTGTCACACTTGTTTCTGTGGACACCTAAACCGTGCTGTAAGAGAAGAGAGGAAGGTGAGACAGAAAGTGGAAAGAGAGAAAGTGGAGGCATAGTGGGAGGCTGCAGAGTAATTTCGACCACCTAGGGATCTTTAACGTGCTCTGACATCGCACAGCACACGGACGCCTCCAATTATTATTATTATTATAATTATTGTTTTTATTATTATCGCAGTATCTGTCACACTTGCCCCGTAGACACCTGAACCGCGCCGAAAGGAAGGGAGGAAGGTGGAAGTGAAGGCGGAAAAAGAGAAAGGAGAGCCGTACTGGAGGATTACGGAGTAATTTCAATCACCTGGGGATCTTTAACGTGCGTTGACATCGCACAGCACACGGACGCCACTTCGTTTCGCCTCCATCGAAACGCAGCCGCCGCGGTAGGGTTGCAACCCGGGAACTCCAAGAAGCATCGATTCTGGTGCTTTGGTCGGGCTCGAAAAAATCATAGGCGCTGACTGCAAAAAAGAAAAAAAGAAAGAAAAAGAAACCGGCTTTCAGGCATGTCTCGTATAGAGTACGAATAGTAGCTGTGCACGACGCCTGCGAATGGTCCTTGTCTTCCCGGCCTTTCACATAATCTGGTTCCAGGTGCAGGGCGCTGTGGCCGTCTTGGTGTACCCGTGCTGCATGTATTCAGAAGCGAGAATTAACCTCTGTCATTTCTTTACAAGGACGGTGACGCAATCATGCAACGTGCTGTAGGAATCTGACGGTCACGCGCATATGCCGCATAAAGGTCGTTAATCGTCTGTAAAATTTGTCTTTGTTTTCGTCCATCTTGTTCTGAGACCTCTTGCAGCGCGGCACAGATGACTATGGCTAGTGTAGATTCTTTTTCACCACGCAGTACGTGCACGTACCTGGACCGCAGACTGCGCTATAGTAATGAGAATACTTAAACTTTGGCGAATGCGTCGTTTAATGACAGGAATTCACGAAGTTCCTTGACGGGCAGACTTAGTGTGATTAGCACTAACGAATTTCGCAATCTACTGAGTTTGCCGGAACTCATTCGCATGTGAAATGCGTACCCTCACCCGCAGCAATATCTAGTGGAAGTGCTTTTTTTCACATGAAGCACCTTTCTACTAATTAAGCACCATCACATCCAGCCGCAGTAAGTAGCTCTCCAGGTAATAACAATCACTGATAAAACAAATGACCCGCTTAGGTAGAACGGCTTCCAAAAACCATATCCTGCCAAGAGCATGCACAAAAAGAGAATTTATTGGGTACATACATACATAAATACAAAAACGCACATTACTCACAAAACAAAGCACTATACAAAACAAGAGCATGCAATTAGAGATGGTGGAGGTGGTGAAAACTTTGTTTGGTGGAGCCGCGAAATATTACAAGGGCTGCTTACTGACGATGCCAGTCGCACGATGCATTTTCTTTTACACATACTTGCCTTGTTTCGTAATTATTGTGTAACGTTTCTACGGCATCGCTTATAATATGGTTATGCACATCTGGTTCGTCTTTTTTTTCCATCATAATATGCTCGATGGCATTGAATTTGAACGTATGGGCCTGCTCTGAAATGAATAACACTTCCAAGGAATTACACAATCAGGAAAATTGCTTGCAGAGCGACAAATAACAGTGAAAAGATTATAATGATTGCTAGCAGTCTACTTGAAACAATGTCCCCTTGTAAATTATATGGGAATGGCCGCGCATACAGCAGACAGTTTGCGTGTATATGACTATAAAGATGCAATTTACTAAAGTAAGACGCTCTGATCGGCGAGTTGGTAATAGTAAAACATCGCAAAGACGACGGGCCGAAAGTCACACGCAAGCACAGTCTGCGCTCTGTCCGTGCTTGCGTGTGTCTTTCGTCGTGTCTTTAATTTTTCGCTCCATATGTAATTTACCTTTTATTCGAAGGCCCGCAACACGAAAATCTTAGGACACGATTGAAGGTGTTGGTTTCCTTTCATCAAAGAGCTTGCTGTTTTCAAAAAAAAAAAAAAAAAAAAGGAAACAACGCCGAAAACGTGCAAATATGGGTAATTATAATGGCGTTGAAGCCTGCTTTTTTATTTTAACAGCAGCACTCTTGGAAACTGCTGGCATTACTTAAATTATTTGTTGTTAAATTCACTACATTCACTCTTGCCTTGTGATTGACTCCACCGTCTCTACTGTGTTTTCCTTGCTGTGCTTGCATTACTGGGTCATTACTGCAGCAGTAGTGTTCGTTTGTGGTTATGACCATATTTTAAAGCCTTTTATTTCTTTCCTTGTAGTTTATTGTGTTCATTGATAGTCTCTTATTTGCTGTGATTATGCTTGCTTGTTGCTTAGTGTTTGTTTGCGATTTGCTGTTAGTATTTATGACATATGTGCATTGTGTTCTTTGTGTTGTGCCTTTCGTGTTACGACTTCGTTTTGTTGAATATTATGTCGTTAGAGTCTGGTTTCCTCCACCTTGCGAAAAGGAGCATTCAGCGACGCTGCTATGTACTATCCACGAAAAAGGCTGGGCCGCACACCTGGCAATTTTGGACTTGAAACGCGAAAATGGAGACAAAAAAGCGCATTTTTAGTTCTCCTTTTTCGCGCAGATCTTCTGCTGAAGCCAACGCTTAAGTGCGCGCCTGTACTGCACTTAAGACGCAGATGTTTCAGGTGTGTGATGTATGTGCGTTACTTCTGTGACGAATATTGGCAGTCGCCGCTCATGGGCGGAGCTCGCACAAATATAACCTATTTCAAAGTACGGCGTCGCACGTTAAACGGAATCATAAGCGAGGTGCAGAGATGCTTATTAACAAATATTTTCTGCGGTCATCTTGTCCGCCTCACTTAAAATGATCTGACGCAAGTTTTTAAGGCGAACATTTTCCTTGCCTCATGCTTCGTGTGACCAAGAAGTGTGACCCGTAAATGTCCTTCGCATCCAGAGATCGATAATAATGAAATCAATTGCTGATAATGAATCAACATAATTATGATTTGATTAGTAATATTCATGATTTTGCCACCATTCTGGCCACTCTGGTTAAGTTATTGACCGCAATCTCCCATGAATACTGCGATAAACACCCGGCCCCCAGTCCCCAGCGGTTGCGGAGAAACTGGCCAAGGCAGGGGATATCATGCTAGAAAAACCTTGCCAGCCTATATACGCAGTGCCTGGTCACATCGATTGTACCGGAATCATGTAAGATTGCTAACATTATCTTAATTCATAAGAAAGGGACGCTAACTACATGAAATGGTAGAGGAATCAGCTTATTATTCGTTGCCTACAACATATTTATTGAGGTAATTGCTAATATAATCAGGACAACCTTAGACTACAATCAATCAAATGATCAAGCAGGTTTTAAGAAAGGGTACTCTACTGTTGATCATTATATACCAAGTGATAGAAAAATGCTCGTAATATAACCAGCCCATATACATAGCATTAATTTATTACGAAAAACCATTTGACTCAGTCGATAATTCGGCAGTCACGAATGCATTGTGAAATGAGGGTGTAGGTGAGCCGCATGAGAAATATACTGTAAGATAAATAAATAGTGGCTGCACAGCAACCATAGTTAAACATAAAGAAGTAGTAAAATTCCCATAAAGAATGGTGTTAGACAAGGAGACATAATCACCCATGACTATTCACAGCTTCCTTAAGGGAAGTATTCAGAGATTTGGAAAGGGAGCAGTTACGAATAAGGGTAGATGGAGAATACCTCAGTAATCTATGATTCGCTGATGACATTGCCTTGCTAAGTAACTCCGGGTAAGAATTGCAAGGAGCGGTTCATAACCTATACAAGAAAAGTAGAAAGGTAGGCCTAAAAATCAATATACAGAAGGCTAAAGTAATGGTGAACAGCTTCGGGAAGGTATAGCAGTTTACAATAGGTAGCGAAGCACTGGAAGTGGTCATGATGATGATGATGAAAGGGAAATCATGAAAGGGAAATAACTAGGAGAATAAGATTAGGATGGGGTGCATTTGGCAGGTCTTCTTGCCATATGCGCGTGCGAGTGTAAGAGTGGATTATCAATGGTTGAAAAGGGTAACAAATTGGATACCAAGGGAAGGAAAGTGTTGCAGACGGCGGCAGATAATCAGGTGGGCAGATAAGGTTAAGAAGTTCACAAGGATCAAGTGGATGCAGGTAGCACAGGACCGATTTAAAAGGAGGCACGTGGGAGATTTCTTCGCCTTGCAGTGGGTGTAGTCCGGCTAATGATGATGATTGTAATAGCAATGATTACAGTGTCTGACGTCATAACAGCTTATGACGTCTTCATCTACATTAATGTAGATGAAGCCACTGCACGCCAGACATATGTGCGCATGCTAGGCGTTGGCGAAACTCCGTCAAAAACACAACGCATTAGATCTGTAGACACAGACGCACAATCGGAGCACCAGCCGGAGAGAAATGCATTTGAATTGCGGCACGTGAGGGGGCTTAAGTGCGCCCTCCTTCTTAATTTTTTCAGACCAAGCACGTACTAGGTGTCGATCGTACAAGAATTTGGCCGCAGTTGTCGTTTTTCTCTGTTTACTCATACTGTCTATTTGTTTTTTTGCTGCGTTGAACCCGTTTTTACGTCATCGTATTTTGACTTAACAGTATTAAAGGCCCCGTTCTAGAGGAAATCCAGCGTGGAGGATGCCGGCGTCAGCATTGTAAGGCAAATATAGTGAGTATGTTATGCCTCTGGCAGTTGGTACCTGGCAGGGGACATGACCGCGCATTGAATAGTCGTTGAATGTGTGACGTCACGGGACCAGATGACATCCGAGTTGGTAGGAGCTGCCAATCCGTATAGATTCTTTGCGATGCGAGGGTGAGCTGGGACTCGAATCCGGGATCCTTAGTCGACATGCTACCGATGAGCCACGCAGGCACGTTTAGATGTCTTTGTTAAAGCTGGGATTTATATTTCGGGTGATCTTTTATAACTGGATAGCTCGTAACCGTATGCTGATCAATATATGGGAGCTAATATACGCAGAAATAAAGAGATGCGTAGATAAGCGAGCAGAAACGTGCATGCGGACGAACGAGATTCGCAAGGGAAGCCGCATCATTAACGTTGTTTCCTGGTATCCTTGAAGGCGGACCTCCTACTTTCCGTGGGGTCTTGAAGCACGTATATCATAGTAGGAGGGACACTGGCCCCTCCCTCTTATTTTTTACTTCGAATTCCTTCGCAGGGATACACTCACATGCCTACTTATACAAGCTTGTTTTTGGTATCAGCTGCTCTGCCCAAATCTACTTCCAGGTTCATTTACCGCGAAGTGTTCTGGCTTTTGCCGAGAAGAAGCGTATGTTCTTTCGTTGTGCCATTCCAGACAGAAGGAAGACGCGCATGACTCCAGCCATGCAGAAGCTCAGTACTGCACGCCAGCTTCGTGTTGAAAAATCATGGGTTATTTATTTTTGCGCCTTAAGCGCGTTGCAGTGTGCAGGGAAAATCAATCTTCAGCGGCGTGCGCATTTCGTCTTCTCGAGACCTGCCTGGCCGTCGCACTCCGAAAACAATTCTGCTCGCGATATTCCTGGAAGTTTGCTGAGAACCGAACCACCTGTTCCTCTTACCACGGCACGGCTTTCGGTGGCGTGACGCTTGACCGGTGGTTCACTTTAGACTGGCCTGCTCCTCTCCCGCCACTTCAGTGATGCACGGAGATCCTTCAGGAAACCCGAATTGAACTCGATTAAAAGTTATGTTCTGAAATCTGGGAGCCCTAACTTCCCTTTAGAGGGAGGTTGTTCTTGGGTTATATGAATACCAGGAAAAGTAGTGTGTTACCATTGAGTGGTGCACATCTCTTATACCTTCGAAATACTCTCGCTGAAAGGTTGCGAACAAGCCTGAAGCTTGTGAAATGTCTCTGAGTATTCGTCCGTATAGCATTTCCACGACCTACAGAGGACGCCTCAATCGATCCACTATCGCGGCATTACGAAGGACTGCTGGAACAGGCGGCACAAAGACATAAAATAGCGCTGTTGCGTGACCCGAAGACACACGTAAAGAAGCTAGCGCGGTAGTTGAACGAGGGGCAGATGACGATGGCTTGAAATAACGGTGGAAACAGGAGTTAAATAACGTGTGGTCACGTGCTGGTACTCCCCTGATGGGGCTGGGACAGGTAGATCACCGCCGCTTGCGGCGGGGGCTAGCCTGCCAGCGTATTTTTATCTGTTGTAGGCCGTCATTGCACCCGCCAATGCTTCGGTGGTGGACGACGGCTGTTAATGCGGCGTGCGTCTTTCTCTCCCTCTTCTTTTCCTTTCTTCTCTATTTTCTCTTCTGTCCACACGAGCCCCGCCGGGGTGGTGCTGTGGTAAGACGCCCAACTACTGTGCTGGAGTACCCGGGTTCGAACCCGACCTCGGCGGCTGCGTTTCGATGGAGGCGAAACGAAGGGGCGTCTGTGTGTTGTGCGATGTCAGCGCACGTTAAAGATCTCCAGGTGATCGAAATTACTCCAAATTACTTCGCTGTTCCCTGGTCGTCGCGACGACCAGCGAACAGCGGCGGGTCGCGTTGTCGTGTGGGCACCATCGGAGGCGGCGGTGTAGCCGAGGTAGAGGGTCCGGCCGGGTCGGGACTGCTCTCGGTTGACATGACGATGGTAGTTGTTGCTAAACGGCGACCGGAACGTAGCTCCAGCGAGAGGCAGGGCACAAGGCAGCAAGGGGATCGAATTTCACCCCCACTACTTGTGAAAGCAGGACAGGTCGAGACAGCAAGGTCGTGACGGCAAGGCAAGGACGCGGTGTCAGCGTTTATTCCGATGGAGAAAACCCAAGCGCTTGCGCGGGACGATGATGATGGTATGTACAAAAGGAAGAAGATCATGGTATGTACAAATGAAAGAAGATGCGTGGAGGGATGGGAATATATATATATATGTTGTGAGCCCTTCACGGATCTTCTTTCGTATATATATATATATATATATATATATATATATATATATATATATATATATATATATATATATATATATATTGTAATGTACTAGGCGACGACGAAGTGAACAGTGCAGGAGCGAAGGAGAAGATGAAGACAGAATAAAGCAGGGCGTTCGAACGAACGGCCGTGTTTCTGCTTGTTCAGTCTTTACAATGGCGCAGTCGACGAACGTTGGGCCCGACCCGGAACTCCACGACCCGCCGCTCCTCCTTCGAAGCGGCCGCGCAGTCACACGACCGGCTCACTCGCCGCCCGGAACTTCTATTCCGACCGAGAACGGTGTCCATGCCTCCTCGGTGGATTCGGCTCTGGCGGCCCTCCTTCCCGAAGTGCTCTCCACCCTCCGGGAGGTATCCGCCACTTTCGCCGCAGCGCTTGGCTGCGTTTCGATGTCCTCTGGGTGCCCAGTACCACCGGTACCGCTTCCGGAGTTTCGCGGCTTCTCTGATGACGCCGAAGCATGGGTTGAACTTGTCGACGCTGCTGCCAGGCGTTCCGCCTGGTCTCCAGCCACCACGCTCGCCGTCGCGGAGGACCATCTCCGTGGTGCCGCCCGCGCTTTGCACCAGTACGAAGGCCGCCGCTACACTACTTGGACGGCCTGGACCTCCGCCCTTCTTGCCGCGTTTACACCCCTGGCCAGTGCGCACGACGCCAAACTCACGACGATGAGAGCACGGCGTCAGGCTCCAGGTTAAGATGTCGCACTTTACATTTATGATAAGGTCCACCTTCTTCAGGCCTGCAACATCGAGTGGCCCGCATCTGCAGCCAAACACTACATCGTCGACGGGCTTCAAGATGCCACCCACGCATCGATTATGTCCACACAGCACACTGACAGCCTCTCAATCTTTGTCTACCGAGCGGCCTCCTTGCATGACACCTCCAGTCGTCGCGGGACCCTTGCTGCCGCCGGGACATCTGCCGCAGCACCACAGCAACGCTTTTCGTGCGGACAACAGGGCCACATGTACAAGGATTGTCCTCATGCTGCCCGCCCACGCATACAATTCCAGAACCACCCTCTTCCCTTCCTGCCGGTTCATGTTGACGGCATCGGCGAGTTGACCGCACTGGTTGACACCGGAGCTCGGCGAACGGCATTGCTTCAACGTCATGCACCGGGCCCGATGAGTCAATGCACCTCGTCTCCTCTGCAAGGTTTGGGGGGAAGCGCTGTTCCCGTCGGTGCAGTCGATATCTGCATCCAGACTGAGGCTGGCAGCAAGGGCCTGGTGGGCGTCCCGGTGTTTGCGGACTTGCCTGCTGACCTCATCTTGGACGCAGACTACCTCCTGTCCGGTGACGTGGCTCTGTCAATTGAAAACGGCGAAGTGCAGCTCCGCTCGTGCCGTACCGCCTCTAGCCCGCCCGTGGACGAGCATCCTAAAAGTGAGGTTAACCGCATGCAACACCAACAAGAAGCGGTGCAACACCCAAAGAAAGCCTCCGTTTCTTGAGAGCGGATGAGTGGAACTGTGAAATGGTTTAACGTGGTAGGCGGCTATGGCTTCATCAACCGAACTGATACTGGCGAGGACATTTTTGTCCACCGCACCGCGTTACAACACTCCCGTAAACTTTGCCGCATCCGGAAAGGGTAGGAAGTTGAATGTGAAGTAATTACAGGGGAAAAAGGCCTCACTGCGGCCAATGTCAGTGTGCTAGATGGGAATTCCGCGCAGAAACGTCGCGAGTTCGTCGGGAAGGTAGGAACCCACACCTACCGGCGTACTCAGGGAAGCTGTACACGGCACGGTGCTTCCGGTGGAAACGATGGCAGCAGCAAGAAGTATTGTGGTGAAGCTTCAATTTTTGTCACCACTGCGGATGCCTCACGATGGCAGTTCCAGATCAGGGAAACGCATCGAATACCGCGCAAGGAGAGCAAGTTAACAGCAAA